>NW_008481839.1:192387-216787 GCF_000524495.1 Plasmodium inui San Antonio 1
GAAATGTTCCCCCCGATTCTTTGCGTCTCCGTTTGTGTCGCTGGGTGACCCTTCAGAAGGGGGCAAAAACGCCTTCGATGGTTGTCCGGGTATCTTATGGGTTTCTTTCTCCCTGTGGTTCTAAGTTACTCTAACACTTCCCATGGTATTACTTATAATGGCTAGCGGGGGCACTGAAAAAAAAAAAAATCCAAACGGGAAAACACACATATTGGTATATAAATATATATATGTATACATGCCCGTGCGCATGGCAAGGAACGTCGAAAAAACAGAGGTGTGCGCTTCCTAAAAATCAGTAATAATATAATTTGTTCCTATCGTTTCGCACTTTTTTTTCATAAACATCTTCGAAGCTGAGGAAGTGCTCCGCACGGCGCCCCTCGATTGGACAAGGCGGTTATATGTACATGTACTAAATCGCATATATCACGTGCGTCACATGCCTCACGTGTATACCTTGCGATTCCTTCTGGAAGTGCCCTCACATTCCGGACGAGGAGGGCTCCTCTGTCTCTATCGGCAAACTTTTACTAGGTCCTTCTTGCTGAGAGGAAGATTCACCAGAAGATATTTGGTTAAGAGAAGTAGATGATTCGTAGAAATCGACTCCTTTTCTGAGTTTCGAAACATCCTTTCCTTTCATCCTGTTAAGGTCTTTTCCCGTTTGTCCCATTCTTTCATTCATGCCTTTGGACCCCGGTCTAAGAGCTCTGCCTCCGCCTGAAGTAATTTCCATCCCAGCAGCAGTGGCGGGGGAATGGGAAGAAATAGTTCCCACTCCTTCTCTAGTCTGGTCCAGAGTTCCTATATATTTATATAAATCTAATTCTAACTCCTTATTCCTGTCAGTCAGATTAGCTTTGTCCTCATCTGGCACCATTTTTAAATACTCAGCTGCCTTCTTCTGTTGGTCTCTATCAACTCCTTCAAGACCCTCCTCCATGTCGTCTTCGAGAGACTCCGTGGAACCTTGTTCGGACTCGAAAAAGACATCTTCTTTTCTCAACCCAATTCCATCATTTGTGGTGTCTAAATCAACTGACTCGTCTGATATATCCTGCATTTTCGCCTTCTGCTGAGCGTCTGAGTTGTTTAAGAATTCGTCTAATGCGTACAGCACCTCGAAAACTGCAAAGGGGCCGAGGGGGAATGAGAAGAAAACAAGAAGTGTGTACACAAGATTAGACACATGATTGCACACAGGATTAGACACATGATTGTACACAGGATTACGCACAGGATTACACACAGGGGGTTATGTACCAATTCACAAGCATACGAAGCTATGTGCACGTGTGTCCATTCCTGTACTCCCCTCTAACTTACCTTTCCTCTTGTCAAATATATCTTCATTCTCAAACTTCATGTAAAAGGAACGCATGTCCATGTACCTGGGGTTCTTCATCAAAGATTTAATATTGTTTAAAATGCGATCTGCGATATTTGGGTGAATCATCTTGGATCTTAAAAGCTCAAATTGCTCTCTGTGGTGGCAATACAACTGCTCATAGTAGTAGACGTTAATGTACAGAACCGAAACGATGGAAAATAGGTAAAGAAGGAACTTCTCGGAACCTTTATTGAAGTAAGAAACTAAAAATTCAATGATCGCATATTCAAAAAAGGGACTACTTGGATTGGAAGAAACTAAATTGGAAATCCCCAAATATAATGATAAAAATGTCTCCGCTATGTATATGTTCCGTCTGTACAGAACTGCCGGTATATGCAAAACGGCTTTACCACATACACGAGCATATTTTAATGCATCTGGATTTTCATATAAGAAGTTTCCTTTCAGGCCAGTTACACTTTTAAAAAATTTGTGTAAATATAAAGAGGTATATCTTGTTAACGATAGCATGCTTTCCAGGTTTAAAAGTTGCCTTACAATGTTCAATGCCTCTACATGAGTTCCTATTAAAATGCATTGCATACGAAATCCTCTATGTACATCCATTGGTTCTCCTCTTTTTCTTTTTTCCCTTTTCCCTTTGGTCAGGACGATATTTTCAATGATTTTGCAAATTTTTTCTACAGCCACTGCCTTTGCAACTTCGACTTCCAGGTCCAGGTTCAAACTCTTCTTCACCTTTTTGCACTCGACTGGGTAAAAGGTGTGGGGTGTAAAGAAAAAACAGAAAAGAATGGTTGAGTCATGTGATTCTCCATGCAATAGGCAAACTTTACATAACAAACAAATAGGCAATCAGGAATGGAAACAGCGCGTGCACAATTACACTCAGATAATCACACAAAAAAGAAGTTAACATTTTGCCCATTTTCTTATGCACTTACTGAAACTTGTGTCATGTTTAAAGCTAAAATCGGTGATGTTGTGGCTTAATTCCTTGACTAAAAGATGGGAAGGAAGGTGGTCGTATGAAAGCAAAGATAAGACAATAACAATGGTGAATGAAGTTAGTTTTACTAACATGAAAGAAGCAAATAAAAAAAAATAATAATAAAGAAAACTAATATGCAATAGGAGGCAAAAGTTGGAGGAAAGCTGTTCTCTTTGAAGTTGTTATCGCACGGAAAAGACTCTTAGCTATCTCCTCGCAACATTTTGGAATCGAGCAATTGACATATCATGAAAATGCTCTGACACGGAGACACATATTCACGCGTGCAAGTCCCCTCTTGGTTACCTGAAACGGGACTTATTTTATTTTTCTTTTTCTTGAAAGCGTAAAAGAATCTATGAAGCTTGTCTGCGGAGTGGGAGAGAAAAAAGGGGGGGGGGAAATACACATAAAAAATTTCTCATGTACAACTGTGCCCCGAATGAGAGACCCTCATTTAAACAAATGTGGAACGAGTCCTATGTGTACACTCGCATGAATATGCTAACCAAAAATGCTGGAGGCGAAGGTACTCAGATTGATGAGCGGATGAGACTCCTCCATGTAGTGAGGACTCTTGGGTATTTTATCAAAGAAAGATAAAAACAATTTGTTCTTGGTGTTCAATACTTTAAAAATATCAACAGGAATTTTATTCTTGGGATTCATTATATCTCTAGGCTTGTATGTAGTAAAGACAGGAACTCTCCAAACGGATTGTGGTTTTACTAAATGTACGTCATCTCTGGTTAGAAATTTCTTAAAATTTGCAACATAGGGTTCTTTTAAAGCATCAAAAAGGAACAATAAATCATCACAGAATGTACCTTTTTCCTTATTTGATATTCTTCTTTCACATAATCTTTTTATGTAATTATCAAGACATTTTAAAACATTCGGTTGAGAACCACATTCTTTATTGTAATGCAATTTTAAATTGTAAACTGGACAGTTAACAAACACATTAGCTGGCCCTCCACTTTCCACGATATCTTTCAAGATGTTTTTTCTCTCTCCTTCTTCCATACTTACATATAAATTTTTTAAAGCAGATATTGGTGTTCCGACGGAACTTAAATATATTTTATATTCCTCTTGGTTCAACTGAAATGAGAGCAGCCCTTCCTTATCCTTCTGCTTAATGTCTGTTTCTATCAGGGGTGGCAAGATGCAGTACTTGTGAAATTCCTTTAGAGCAAAGGATGTGTACTTTGCAACGGGTTCTACATTTTCAAACGTGTATGAAAAATACACCTTCTGTTCCTTATCTAAAAATTTCATCAATTCTTTTATATCTGGCTCTTCATATTTCCTTAAGAACTCCGATACCCACGATCTGTTCAGGCATGACCGAAAGTTGTTACCCTCTTTCTTTTTCAAATTCTTCGGGATACTGAATGGCACCGACAGGTAATGCTCTATGAACCAGTAGAATTGATCCGGCTCCCCGACAAAGTCGAGGAAGGACTGGTGCACGGGGGGGAGAAAGAAGCAAGTACGATCGTGTGTTATTGCAAAGGTGAGTATGCAAAGGTAAGTATGCAAAGGTAAGTATGCGAAGGTGACTACGTATGAGGAGATACTCCTACATTTGTGTGCACGAATAGGTGCATGCATGATATGCACTCTCTACATAGCGATGCGTGCGCAAGTCATGAAGCAAGCACTCGAAGAATGTTTTCACAAGGGGCAAGCACATTCGCGAATATTTCATCAACACGCTGAGTACACATCCTGCCATCTGTCCATCTGCTGTAGAAGGCAAAATTCTACCTTCGCATCTCTGTACCAGAGCTCATCTCGCACAGTGTACGCGCGTACCCACATTTGTTCACTCAACGTATGTCGCATTGGGCAGATGCTCTCATAGAAGAAGCCTCGTTCATCTGGGTATAAAGTGACAAATGCTTCTCTAAATGTACCTCCCTCCACACGGTGAGGACACTCTTTCTACACACTGTATGCACTTGAGCAGATACTACTGTATCGTCGTATTCACGCAAAAAGGCCTACATTACTGTGAATTTTTCAGTGTCACTCTTTCCACTGTTTCCACTCATTTCCGTTTCAAACTTCTTTTGCTTACATTCGGATCGGGTCCATTGTCTCTGAGGTTGTAATACGCTACCAGGTTACATTGTAAAAGATTCTTTAATTTTTTGTTCACAAATCCGCTGAAATATTCTCTCCCTAGCATTTGGGAAAAAAAAAGAAAAAAGGAGCATGTTGTACACGGCAGAATTATCCATTAGCCTACGAGAGCATGAGAAACTCTGAGCCTATGGGTGCATATTTACAAATGCACGCGCGCATTGTCTCAAACGTTGCTCTGTTCATCTCTCAAATTCGTGTGCTTTACCCTGAATCGATGAAAGCGTTGCCAGACAAGTTATAAAAAGCGTGACAAAGAGCTTTCTTCGCATATTTCTTTTTTTTTATTGCATCCTTGAAGAAGAAGAAGAAAAAAATAATAAGGATAATAATAAAGATAATAATAAGAATGATAATAAGGATAATAAATGCATAAATAAAAGGAGCGGAATGCATAACAGCAGAGTAACAGAGCAATGCGAGCCAAATAAAAAAGGGCGCATATTCATTTACCTAATTTAATTATTTGGTACTATTTTAATGCATAAAGAGCGTTATCAAATTGTCTAACTTTGGTTTTTCCTCTCCTTATTTTGTGTGCTATTTTTTTTCTAAATACTTTTTTTCCGATCTGTGCTTCATTACAATTGTTAGCAGTTATCGCGTTAATTTCTCGAAATATTAAATATTAAAGCTTGCTATGCTATTTCGTTTGGTTGTACTTTTTGTTTTAAAACTAAAAAAATCAATTATTAAAAAATTAAAGCATTCATAGTACTAAAGCAGTTTCATATTATAACAAAAAATGTAAAAGATAAAAATATGTACACGTATGTCCACATACATATACATACTATTTAAAAAATTCGCTAAGAGGGAAAATCTTGTGCGTATTGTTTCTGAGTGGACTCTTTTAAAGCAAAAATGCACACGAAAGTATAGTACGTGTTTTTTAACTAAGTTTGGTTTATTGTGTGAAACGAAAAACTCAAATCTTAAAACCTAAAAGTGTAAACGCATATGTGCATTTTTCCTGCCATTGCGAATTGTGAACTTTATTTTGTGCTACATCTTCATTATATTGTCATGATGCCATCTTATTAATATTATTTTATTTTGATTTTTTTTTTCTTTTTTTTTTCCTAGGAACGTTAAGCTTTTCGTGGATATTTCCAAAAATATACGTGACGCAAATGTATAGCTAAACCATTTTATTTTTTCTTTTGTTCAGATTATTTCAGTGAACTTTGTTTTTTTTTTTTGACCTTTCCTAACATTCATTCGGGTATATCCGCATACCGTCAAGACAACCACATTAAAGCTTGCACTTTGTGCTTCAACAGGCAACGTATGCAATATATGTGCACCATGCACATATGTACAATGTGCGCATATGTACATGGCATTCTGTAAAGCTTGTTCAAAATGAGAGCTATTAAAAAGATTGATTATTTAGTTTCATACGTTAAAAATTCCCACTTGTTTTCGTAATTACCCACATCATATTTGCAATTTTGTAAAAAAAAAAAAAAAAAAATTAAATAATAATTTATAATGCACCATTATGCACCCTTGTGTAATTTGCAATAACTAAGAGAACGCGTCCCCCCCAAAAAAAAGAAAGAAGAAAAAAAAAAAAATCAATATAAACGGGTTGTTTTGTACATATGTGTATAATACACTCGTTTATATGCGTAACCGTTTGCGCGGCTATCCAATGACATGTCTCGTCGTTTAAACAAGGAACTGTTTGTGCTTATAACCCATTAGAGGGAATTATGTCAAGTGCCTCACGGATGGCAGGTGGCAGTGACCAATTGCCAGATTGACTGGCAAACAAATTGACAGGTCGAACGGTTGAAAAAAGCTGCCTTTATAAAAAAAAAAAAAAACGTGCACGGTCTGTTGCGCAACGCCTGTACACCACTTTGTGTGTCACCGAGGAAAGAGTTCCCAAAATTTCCATTTTCTGTCTTTCATAGAATGAATTAATTCGAACCAGCACTTAAGAGAAAATTACTTCCGTTCCTATTCACCACTTAAGGCGTTTATACTTGTTCCTTTTGTCCGTTTGGCCAATTTTGTATAAAGACACACGACGAACAGCTACCGCTTCGCCGCACCCCTGATTTGACTTTATTTCATTTTACCTTATTTTTACATCATTTTTAACATATTTTATCTCATTTTTAACTTATTTTATCTTACCTCATTTTGATTCATCTCATTTTGTTTCACCCCATTTTATTTCACCTGACTCAATGCTAAACCTGTCAGCATTAGAGTCGCAAAAAAAGACAAATTAAAGCAACACGTTTGCAAAAATTGAGCCAGGCTGCTGTGCCCTTTTTATCCCATAATTAACGAAATTCAATTGTGACATTTGCCAATTTTCCCTATCCATCTATTTAATTTAACAAGACGACATAAAATGTAGCCATTTCAAATTAAAATTGCTCTAATGCGATTCAGCCACCATGTGTATTGCACACACACGCGTTCCCTTACTCTTTTCTTTTTATCCGAAAGAGTGAACATGTGCGAGTTGTACACTGTTCATTTGGCAAAGTTTAATTAATTTTCATCTCCCTTTTTTTAATACACCTTTCGTTAGTAATTTTTCATTTCAGCAAGTTTATTCATTTTCGCTTTCCCCTTTCCTGCTCTGCTAGGGTGTTGCCTTTTCCGCACAGTGCCACGTGCCCCTTCTGCTTAAGTATAGCAAAAAAAGCTCCCTCCATATGATCACTCAGGGCTATGAAACTGCCCTTACCCATTTCTGTCTGCTTTTAAAAATTCCTCCCACGTTACACATGTTCTGCGCGCAGCAATTTTCCTTCTCTCCATTTTGCTAATTAACATTCTCTGTGCGCCAAAAAATGGCCTTAATTTTGTTAATGTCGCTATTCTTCTTTATGTTTTATTAGTTTCCTTTTAGTTGTTGCCTTCTTTTACAATTTCATTTGCGCTAATTTTGCGCATTTGTGCATTTTGCAAAAAGGTGAACGCACCTTTTTTCTTCTTTTTTTTTGTATGCATGCTTTGCGCCATTTTTGCCATTAAAAAAAAAAAAAAAGAAGCGTTAATCTTGTAATGCGTATGCATACGCATGTCCATATAGCCGTTTTAATTTTCTTTGAATTCGCTTTAGGCTGAACTAATTAATTAGATAATTAGGCTGCTTCAGTTAGTCTGAGCGTATGTATACGTATACATACACACGTATGCGCGTATTTTTTTCGTTCATTTTTATGCTGATGAGATTGGAAGCACGAATTTTTAACGCATGCTAATTCCCGTTCGCATTTTTTTTTTTTTTACGCACCAAGAATGCCTAAGTAGGTGCATGCAGTATGCGCGCGCTCGACGATAGAACTACCCTATTAGTTACGCGCAAATCTTTTTGTCTTATATATCTGCTACGTAGTTATCATATAAAATAAGAAGACACTTATGCCTTTGTGCGAGTAGCCATTTTCCGTTTCGTGCGCCTTAGCGTAAAAAAAAAGGGGAAATTCAGCTGAGCAAGAGAAAAAAAGGAAAATAAAAAAAAATACACTCGCACGGAAGCATACACATGTGTGCAACCCAGAATAGTACAGCACACCATACCACCCCACCGCGCAGTGCTCCCTCGTTAATCCATTTATTCCGCGGTGCCCCTTCCGACGTTCCGTCCCCTTCCCAAACTGCTGATTTTTCACGACAATAAAAAATATTATAATGTATGACCTAGGAAATAAGCACAAATTTGATGTGAAAAAATGCATAAAGAAATATAGAGTGTGCATAATTTTACACGTGCTCCTAGCTGGGCTGCAGTTACTTACGCCCCGCCCCTTCCTGTTTATATCCCACTTGTTGGTAGTTGTCATTGGGATCGACTGCTTCTGCTCCTACTTAACGTTTAAGTATTTCTGCTTCACAGTTGTAAATATGATATGCGGGATTACTGACTTTATATGGCTACTCTTTAAGTGTATAGGCAAGAATCGGTTTAAGTGGTTAGACCCACAGCACTACTGGAAGATAATCAATGTCGATAACATCTTTTTGGAGTTCTTCTCAACTGCGTTACACTACCTGTTTGAAGAGAAAAAGACGGAGGACTCTACTCAAAATGTGCACAAGAAACCTGAGTGTATTAAAAACTTCTTTAAATTATTACCACTACAGAAAAAAACATATGCATGGAAAATTTACATAGAGTTATTCATTATCCTAGTTGGCATTTTCTTGTATTTTATTGGCTCATACATCAGTTGGCAGCTATACAAGTACACGTTAAATTATAATCAAAATGATTTATTGTTAAGCAAATACCATTATGGTACCTTCCATGAAGAGAATACTAAAAGCGCGCCTACCACGCAGAGTGAATTTATTCCCTTCATTGGACAGCCATACCGAATATCAGACTTTTTGGAGAAAAATTAGTGCTTCTTTCCTGTAATTTTGGAGCTCCACTTATTTGGGCGTAAATGGATTACTCCTCCTAAGTAGATTTCCTCAACGCATACTAAAATTAACCCCCTTCTTTTATGTGTCTCCCATATGTATGTTTTCATTTCTGCCACCTTTCACTTCTTCACCTGTAAAATGTTTCCATCACTCGTCTGTGTTAAATGGTGCCCCTTGTGACCTTCGTCCACTTGTTTTCGTTTATCCCTTTTGATATAATCACTACGCAGGTGTCTAGACAAAGGGCAACCATTAAAATGCGTCCGTCTCCCTTGCATTTTGCACACAATATATGTTAGCTGCAAACATGGGAAAACCACGTGTGCATTCGTGCGCGCACTATGCGGTCGTCCCCGCCACATGCTCGCCTCATCATTAACCTGCTTCGTTCTGCACAAGTTGCGTCATTGTTATTATGTCAAACGAACGTTTCCTACTGCACATCACTAATATGTCTTTAGTTTTCTTTTAATTTTTGTTTAAAATATGTTCATATTTAAACGTACAATTTTGAAAAAAACTTTCTCACGCGTTAGCAGCGTTTCCAAGTCAACACTCCACTGTGTGGGGGAACTCTCCCTAATTAAAGGGAAAAAAGACATCTACTTTTTTCTTTGCCAAAAAGAGTAATCGTAAAATTGCGCAGCCCAGAGGGGGAGAAGCGTTGCAGTAGAACAGAAGGAAGAAACGCGGCCCTTTTCCCCTCCCCCTTCTCCTAAGAGTAAAAGTCACCAAAAGGTTCGTCTGCCAAGAAACACGCAACGAATTTACGCAAGGTCCCCCTAACAGCTAATCACAGCGAAACAGTGCAGCGGTGTCCATCTGCCCGTGATTCAAAATACACACATGTGCAGAGAATTTATTCACGCATATGTAAGTCTACCATCCGAACCGTTTAAAAGTTTCATGAGCCATTTTTTTTTTTTTCTTGCCCCCTTATTTGTACTACGTTAATATCGCACCCTTTCCAAAATAGAGAGAAAAAAAAAAAAAAAAAACATCAATTGCGCATATTTCCGTGTAGTTATTTTTCGCCGTATATATAGACAAAAAAAAAATTGCAGTTTACAGAGAGTCTTAAAAGATGCTCCGTTCTTTTCTTCTTTTCTCCATTTTGTAAATGTGTGAAAAACGCTTCCCCAAATTCGCCGCCTAACAACGACTAGGTTTTGCTCGCTCCGATTCGCGGCTAAAATGAGGCATAATAAGCACTCATGAGGGAATACACACGTGTTCAAATGTATAGTTATGCGAAGAGGTAGACATATGTAGACATACGTGCCCTGTTGCACCTTCCGCGCAGCGCCAATTTGTCCTGCTTCCTGGTCAATCTGAATTTAATAGGATCGCACTCCATGAAGAGCTTACTACATATGCACGACACTGAAGAGACATATTTGTAATCGTAAAAAAAGTGCATTTGTTTTTTTTTTTTCGCAGTCTTCCCGTTCTCTGTCTACTGTTACTCTCTCCTTACAAATGTAATGCCACATACTGGGATCTACCATATATAGAGCTGCAAAACCGCATGGTAGTCCGACGCAGGCACAACTACGATCGTCGCGATTGCCACCGAGGTGTATCCGGGAAGAAAAACAACCTAAAAAAAGTGACGCAGAAAATCATCCGGAACGTGCCCCCAAAAGGTACATTTAAGTGATGATCAGGAACAAATTCTACGTGATCCCCCAAAAGAACAAAGGAGAGAACCATGCAAAACGAAGACACGTTGGACGAACCAATAACGTTAAAGTTCTGCTACGGAATTAACGAGTCGCTTAGCAGTGTGCACGTGATAAGTAAGCGGGAACAGGCAGGAGACACCACGGGGAAATATGGAGATCCCCTGATTGTCTACAGCTCGGATAACAATATCGTCATAGTGGATGAAAAGAAGCAGCTACTCTTTAGAGGACATGTTAACAAAATTTCAAAATTGATCAAAAGTTGTAACAATGAATTTATCGTTTCTTGTGACAAGGGGAGGAATTCTTTCATCATTTTGTGGAGACTAAATCAGAACTGCTTAGTTCCGGTTAAGAAGTTTTTCTTTCACAGTTCGCATCAGGCCTCAGGGAAGAGTGAGCCGAAAAAGAGCAACGATGGGGAGGCATTCCACAGGAACAACACTCCAGGCGCGGTGAACAGTCCACGGGCAGTGAAGAGCCCAAGCGCAGGAAACCAGGAGAGAGTGACTGGTGGGCACGGAAACCCTAGCGAAGCAGAGAACGTAGGATACGAGTGCGTGGACATAAGTTTTGACAACAGGTACATATGCGCACTGACGGAGAAGCAGCTCTACGCTAAGGGTAGCGAAAGGAGCACACAGGGAGAGGCAATCCAGCATAATGACAACGTGAGAAGCAGCACGAATGCCGTTTTTTACCAAGAAATCGTCATTTTCGACACCAACGGAGGGGAGGACAACATCGTGTGCAGAGACAAAATATATGGGAACGAGACACAAGAGAAAATTCGATTCAATAAAAAGTACGAAATCATCTCCAACAACAAATCCAAGTTATACATTTACAATTTTGTCAAGAAGCATAGAACGATTACACATTACAGTCCTTCCTTATACAAGAGTAACATAATAAATGAGCGTTTTATATTCACCGAGACGTCATTTGTTGATAACTCCACAATGCTGTTGACAGGAACGACAAATGGCTACCTGATTATCTGGGACTACAGTTCCATTTTCTTGAGCAAAACAAAACAGGGTGTTAAACAGAGGGAATATCAAAAGTACCTAGAAATACGAAAAGACATTCCAATAACCATTGTACAGAGTTATGGAAATTATGTCATTTTAGGACTCAGTGATGGAAGCGTTCAGGTGTTTGATACAGACCTCAAATGTTACGCATGGTTTGAGAATATCGATGTGGGGCAAATTAAATCCATATCTTTTGAGCTGTCTAATTTTGAGCAGGACTTCTTTGCATGGAACTCTTTCATATTATTCACTGAAAAAAACGTTATTAAACAAATATACCCCTCCAGTTTTAACGACGAGGGGAGTGCTATCGAGTGGAACGACATCCACGGTGGTCAGTTGCGAACTGGGAGTAACAAAACCCGGGGGGAGGTTACGAAAGGGGAACTGCAACAGGCAGTCGCCATGCCAAATGGTGCTGACAACTCACTGGAGCGGAAACCTCAAACAGAGAATAAAACTCTGCTTCACTTCGACAGCTCCTGCATCAGCTGCATATGCAGCAACCCAACTAGCGATGAAAACGTCATATACATCGGGAATGAAAACGGGCTAATCGAAATCTTCGACTTTGACAAAAACGTAAAAGTGCACAAAATTTGTTTGACATCGAAAGAAATCGTATCTATGGTTTTCAGCAACAGTGGAAATATACTCTGCGTGGGATGCAAGTGTGGATTCATTCAGCTGATCAGATCGGACAAACTGGAAACATTTTTCTCGAGCAAAGACATGAAATACGAGGTGACGTACCTATACTTCAGTGAAGATGACAAGATCCTCATTTCGTCTTCTCGAAATGGTAATATGATCATTTATAAAAATGAGAATTGTGCTAATCCCTTCGACTGGAAATTTGCCTACAGAATTGTTAACAATAATAATATCACATTCACCGATTTGAACATAGTGAAACAAATTCACAAACAAAATTATTACATCATTGTTGGCATAACGAACAACAAGTACATCATCTTCTATCATTACAACTTCCTCCAAAATGATGTCACCATTTCGTACTTGCCCATAGAACAGATCTACGCCCCAACGTGCGTGTCGCAAAATCTGTACTTTTACGGTAGACAAATATTATGCATCTGCAATGAAGCCTCCAAAATCCGTTTCTTCGACTTGGAGACCAAAAAAATCGTAAAAACGGTTCACCTCCCGTTTCGGGAGAAGAACGTGAAAAAGTTTCTGCCCCTCACGGATTATGGGGAAACCGCTACTGCCACCCTTGCCGGAAAGAACAAATCAACCGAAACAGCTAAACACAACATGGAAAAAAACAACATCTTCCTTTTTGTTCTCAACGAAAAAATGATCGTATTCACCCAAACCCCAATAGATGCAAACTGCTTTAGGTACATCGGGGGAATCGTTTGCAGTGGGGCCATACAAAATGTCATTTCGAAGAATCAAAACATGTTCATACTCAGTAACAACAAAATCTTTTACTATCGTATTAACACTAACGTGTTAGAGAAAAACATAGAGGTCCAAAGTAACACTCTGCAAAATTTTATCGAACAAATTGGGGGCAAGACCAGCAGCATGTACAAAGAAATTATGGACTCCTTTTACTACTGTGAAATTCAAAAGAAAAAATTTCAACAAAAAAAAGAAAAACATGATATCAAGAAACTGCTGAACATCTTGTCTATTGAGTACATCTTTGCCTCTATCAATGTGTTCCTATCCAAATTTGAAATACAGAACATAATACAGGAGTATCACTTTTACTATAAGTACGTGCTTCCACTGCTGATCCAGGGCGGGGATCCCGTCGCCGAATCCCTTTCCATGGCGAACGGTGTCACTCTGGTGAATTATAAGTCGGAGGACGACGTCCTCCTGCAAAACGTCTTTTTTGTGTGGCCTCCGGGGTCCACGGGTAAGAGAGGTCGCTGCTGGGATAGCGGCGCGCATGGCGTAGCAATGTATATGATGTAGCAGTGTAGATCGCGTAGAAATCGCTGTCTCTCAAGCGCATCCGGAAAACTGCCTCAACGCAACGTCCACGCCACCCCCCCCGCGGGAATATCTCCTCACCACCCCGATTCCCCGCTGGCAGATACCCAAGCACATTCCGACAAGCAGCTTCTCACCGAAAGTCGCGCATACATCAATTCCAGTGAACAAAAAAGACAGGACAAAAACGAGGGCGACAAGAAAGATGAAGATAACCAAAGCGAAGCAAATCCAAGTGGTACAGACAAAACCCTCGAGGGGGACATCACAAAGGACTGCGAAGATATATACTTCAACATCAATGCATTTATTTACACCTACTTCAATTTCGCTACGGAGGACGAAACAGAATTGGACCAAGTAATACAAGACGTAGGAAATTATTACAAAGATAAAAATAAAAGGAAAAGAATTTCTTGGAGTGATTTTTTCCAGATGCTAGAAAATCACGGAGAAACCATGGATCAAAATGAGTTCCGAAGAATTTTTCAAATCTTTACAAAAAGTGAGGATTTCCTCGACGGTGCCGAAATATTCGACTTGAATTTGTTGAAGGACTTACTCAAGTAGGTCCTCTACTGGGCCTTTAAAAATATCAAACGCTCAATCGCATATCGGGCATACATATACATAAATATATGAAAATATATACATATGTGTGTGTGTTTCTTTTCTTTTTTTGGGTTGCTTCTACACATTGGGCCGTTTCACATCTACTTCCTATCATCCCTCGGGAGCTCTACATCCGTTGTGAAGTCATACTCGATCGTTGGTATCACGCCAGAGACAAACTTCAAAAGAAATAGGAGGTACAGATCATGCCTTCGAAAAAGAGGGAGGAACAGTTGCTGCATTTTTAATTATATTCCACTTCTTCATGTGTGTATATATATACATGCATTTCAATTTTGAAAAACAGGAATGCACACCTGGGGGTGTACTTACCTCGGTTCCTTTCCCTCGTTCATCCAATTTTTTACAATGTTTAACATCGCTTCGGCGTGTCTGGAGAGGGGGGCGTTCAAAATATTTTCCAAAGGATAAACACAAAAAAGGGGGTAGGAAAAAAAACAATTCATTTTTTGGGACTTCCCAAAATACCTGCAGGGATGGATAGATGCAGTCATTACTCCTGTGCACGGGTGGGGGTCATACTGCGAAGAAAGGAATTAAAAAAATTGCCCCAATGCACATATATATAGTATGTGTACAGAGATGAAAACGGTAAAAAAGAAAAAAAAAAAAGAGGTTTCCCATTTCGAGTAGCACAAATAATTATTTGCAAATATCTGTTTAATTATTCGTCTTTTCCACTCACGGTAACTGTCTCGTAACTGTACTCTGCAGAGATGTCTTCGAAAATTTCCTCCGATTTTAGAGGGTGCCCATTCTGCGATGGAGGGAGGGGAGCGGCAAATTCGGGGAGCATTACCCAAAAAAATGCGTAAAAAAAGATGCGTAACAGCAGATGCGTAACAGAAGATGCGTAACAGCAGATGCGTAACAGCAGATGCGTAACAATAAATGCGTAAGAACACATACGTAACAGCAGATGCGTCACAAAAATGTGGAATGTGAAAAAATGGCAGCCGAACTAGTCGCCCACCTACTTCGTCATATCCAAACAGCCATATCCGAGGAGTTTCATAATACTTGTCGTAGGTTATGCTGACATCGTATGTGCGTATTTTCATAACGTCTGCGTGGTGGAGGGATGGAGTGAGGAACCGGGTTGGTGCACATGGGAGTGATTCACAGTGGGGGGGCACTTATTTCTTCCCACTTTTTCCGTGCCATTATGTAGACACAGGTACGGATTTATTTCTAAGTGAATCCTTTTCATATTACTTTCATTCTGCCCACCATACGAATAAAGGCCGGCGTGGTCCAGGGCGGCTGGGTCATCTTCCTGTGGGGAGAAAAAAATGCATAGCTACGAGGTATGGGAGGACACAAATGAAGTTTTTCCTACGAGTAAGCAACCGAATGGATATATATATTTGCCCTATCCATTATCTCATATTAGTAACCTTAATGAGGTCAAAGTTTGGGTCAAAGTGTGCGTCAAAGTTATGTATGTCAATGGCTTCGTCGTCCTCTTCCACCGAGTCATCGTGGTGGTTATGCGCCTGAGCACGTGGGAGAAAAAATTGCATGGAGGGAGGGGTTTGTACATTGGGATTCTTTTTTTTATCCATATTGTCGTGGACCATTATATACAACATTGTTACTCTGCTCGTCATTTGTCGCTTTTCCTTTTCTCTGTTCTTACCTTTTCCTGTTGGGGCACACTTCTGGGGGAGGGCTGCAAGTCACGAATGTCTGAAAAATGTGAAGAATTAAATTTGCACGTCGGGGGAATGCTGGAATGGTGGCTAAATCTTGGTGCTGCTCCTCCACTTCAGTAAACACTGGGTAGACATAACATGTGCATACGTGTCAATTTTTTTTTTTTTTCTTTTTTTTCCCTCGCTATCTTCATTCGTTACACTCATCTATGTCAGTGGCGTTGTTCTCCTCTTCGTAACTTGGAAGCAGCCAATCGTTTTCAACAGTTTCCTTAAAAAAGGCGATTGAAATATAAGCGCATGCAGTTCATTCGCAAAGAAAAGGAAAAATCGCGTTAACTGATTGTGCAAGATTAATCCGAAACGCATACACACGTGCAGGTTTATATCTTTTTATAACTCCCAAATTACCACATCGCGCATGATATAACTCAAGTCCTTAATTCTTTGTTTGCACGCCACATTTTTCGTTAAGAGGAATTGCTTCCCCTCCGGTAGATAGGGGACTCTCCGATTTTTATCTGCATCTTGCCTATAAAAAAGAAAAGAAGTGTGCACAGATGGGATGTGGGATTAGTGCATCTTCCCCTTTCTCCGGTACTGTTAACTAGTGTTGACTGTTCCAATCAGTTCGGCTTTTCATTTAAAATGTTTTTTTTTTTTCTTTTTTACCATTCCCATGTCCTAAACTTGTACACCAGAAAATCCCCCGCGTCCACAAACTCCGCTGGGGTCAGTGTCCCTAAAAATGCGTTGAAGGTGGGGAGTGAAAAAGTGGCCTCAAGTGAGGGAAGTACCCCTTGGATATCTTTCTTTCTCCCACTTTACAGTTCATGCTCTCCATGTCATCCTAATGACGAATCGATGGCCCCTCGGCAAGACATCACTCTATGACTGTTCACAAATGGAATAGACCCAAATCAAGGCATACCATTTTTAACAAATGAAGACGAATTTGTGATTGGCTTAAAATATGAGTACACCTTTCGATATGTATCTCCTATCTTATGCTTTACATTTATTGGTTCGCTCATTCCAGGATGGTTGGCTTAAAAAATTTTGGTTTGTTTGTAGCGCGGCCCTTACTTCGCACTAAAGCCCCTGCGGGGGGGAAACGAAAACAGGCGCAAAATGGCATAAAATGGGCATAAAATTGGCGAGAATTTGAAAGACAAATTAAAGGGAGACAGCCGAATGGGATCTTTTCCAGTCACATCGTCATATAGCTATTTTTTCCTGCCTTTCCTGCGCCGTTTTGATCAACCCCGGCCGGGATGCACAATTTCATGTCATAAAAGTGCACGATAAGGTGAAAAAATCGAGCCATACATGTCAAGTTGTCATACCTGCTGTTTCTTACAGCACTCCTTCTCCCACCTTGATTGGTGTTAAAAAAAAAAAAGAAAAAAAAGGGGAAACAAGATCCTGTTGTCAATACGCTTTGAATGAGGCTAAAAATGTTTACAACGTCGCGTGTTACTTATTACAGACATGTTAGGTGTTACGTTTTTGTAACGTAATGCAATGTGCCCGACATGAATGACGATTTTTACGAAATTATCTTCCGTGGCGTATTTTAGCTTATGCTTATTTCAGGCGAGTTACAAAAAGGGAGTCGTAAATCGTCTAAGAAGGAAAACGGTTTAAAGGGGTAATTTCAAAACGGGAAATTGCAAATGGGATGGCGCCTTAATCGAATGCTCAAAAAGGGTGTGCAGTTCCCTTCCCTTGCACGATTGCCTGATCGCTTTTTTCAGTTCCTTTTTTCTGTTCCTTTTTTCAGTTTCTTCTTTGGCTCCATTTATGAACTTCATGAAGAGCGACACTTCAACAGAAGCATGCGCAGGGAGTTTACCCTAAATCGCTCAGGTGCTCCGCAAGCACACACATATACATTAAAATATAAAACTGTATGTGTCCTCTAATAATGTGTATTTTAAGCATTACACCTCGCACGCCAACTTTGTGACTTCTTACCGGTTTGTGTAGGTTACATATGGGGCATCGATGACACTCCCACGTCACTTAACCAGCCTAGCAAAACACAAGTGCAGTGTTATTAAAATTGAGTATGGCATTACTTTGGTGATTGGTGCGGTGAAGGCAGCGCTGCACCATACTGAAAATGGAACAAGGAAATGATATTGTGTTTCTATAGTTACAAATTTAAAAAGAAAAAAATATAAAAAATTTGACGTTTTTTCAGAATAATGTGCATTCTTTGAAAGCATGTCATTTGAAATATTTTTTCGTGCCCTTTTGCGTGGTCCTTTGTTACCCTACTGCTTTATGTTTGAAGTTTCCCCATTTTGGTGCTATTATGCGGTGTTAACGCATGTATCCCTTTTCATTCTTTGAGCAAAAATATATCTTATATATACGCAGCACCCTTTTCAGTTGACGTTTCCCAATCCTACTTCAATTCGTTCGCCTAGGTACATCTCCTTTGTCAATGCCTCCCCCTTCGCCAAATCAGGACATCGCAAGGGTGAGCTATGTACATATATGGGTATGCATGTTTGGTTTATTTCCTCACTAACGAAGTATTTGTGATTTTTTTTTTTTCACCGTGTAAGCTACATACCTCTTCTTCGCAACGGAGGGGTGTTTCAACATGGAAGCAAAAAATAAAAAAAAACGCTTCAATGCAGAATCTTGCTTAAAGAAAAAAGCGGACATAAAATTATTTTTCACGAAGCACATCGCACTAGCTTGAAGTTCGCAAGTCACTGTGGCACCATTCGTCCCACTCAAACGATTCAATAATGCATATTATATATATCTATATAAATTATTTACGTTATTTGAATATACCCATTTATGTACGCTGAGCAGCTGGCATCATTTGCCGACATAATTCGTGACAATTGAATTGTACGTGATGAAGTCGCTTTTTTTTTTACGGGCAAAAGTATATTTTTTTAAATATGATATGAAAAAAAATACATATGCGACCTTGCCGAAGCCATACAAGATTGCCATTTGAAAGTTTCTTTTTTTTAAATTACGAAATAGCTTCCTTTAAGAGATACGCACGAAAGGAAAATCCAGCTGAACAGAAATAGCGCCAAAATAGCCCCCAAATAACCCCAAAATAGTGTGAACTTAAGCTATTTCAACTGAACTGAATGCAGTGGAAGAACGTGGCAGTGGTATGCAAAGGCAGATGAACTCAAGCAGAAACAGAATAAGACTACGCATTGGGGAAATGACAAATTGTGAAGTCACTGTGAAGGGGCGTGCTACATTATGACGAGTGGAATGCATGTGATTAAGTGAATGTACTAAAGGAGCATGTACCAGTGCGCAAAGCGAATATGCATACATGCCTGTGTGTGCTGACGGACGTTTTCATTAATTGTGAAATAACTTATAAACGAGAAAGAACGAAAAGGGCCAGAGCATAATTTACCAAAACAACTTTAAGAAGTCGTAACCCTTTTTTTTTTTCTTTGCCTCTGCTCGTGTTTTGTCCGTAAAGGGAAACATTGCTTTACAGCCCAATCGAACAGGGAAGAAGATGCAGCACATTACATATGTGTGTATAAATTCACATATACATATGTTTGCTTACCCATACGCGACATGACAGAAGATTGACAAATAGGAAAAAACGGTGCACCACACGATATAAGCGTGTGTGCTCGTTTGTCCACAGATTAACTGTGGGGATATCTACACCTTTTGTTTGCATAAACGCCTTTGCATAGAGAGACACCATCGTGCTGTAGGGTCTCTACCCTCGTGTGTATTACATACCCTTTCACCTGAACCAACACATGTGCATTTTTAAATTTAACGAAAATATTCGTATCAGTTAAACGAATTCCCACGTGGGCAAATGGTAGAATGAGAAAGGGGAAAAGGGCATCCTCCGATTTGGCTGTTTCTGTGGAAACATTTTTAAGGCACACGCCATTTTTTGAAGCATAATCTGCAAACGTGTGTGTGTCTATGTGTTTCTATATATATATGTACCTATATATTTATGGACACACTTACGAAAACACGACCACGTGTGTTCACGTAAGTGGTACTTTCTCCCCCCTCCCCATTAAGCATGTGTCGACTTTTGCGACGTAAGGTAGGTCGAACAATGACCCCTTTTTTTTAGTTTAATTTTTATCATGAACCTTTTTAATTGTATAAATATAAAAAAAGAAAAAAAAAGAAAAAAAAAGAAAAAAAAGGAAAAAAAACAAAATAATTTTTCTAATAAACGTACTTTTTTTTCTTTTTTTTTCTTATTTTTTTTTCGCAAAATTTTGCCCATTTGGTAAACAGAACAAGACAAAAGCAAACACACCATAAGAATTTACGCGCAAAGGCGAGCGCGTATAAATTGAAACGTAAAAAAAAAAAATTTAAATAAATCACGGCCTAGGTGAAGCAAAATAAGGCGTGTCAAGTCCTCTGTTGAGAACTTTCTCGAAATGGAACTCACTTCGAACGCTATCGATGCCAACGAAGTTGCATTTAAGAAACGGAAAAAAAATATGAGCATAAAAAAGGCTAAGGCAAACTCAACCTATATGAACTCAAACGAAACAAGCGACATGCCAGTGGAGGCCCCCACGTCTTCTCCAAACGGGAAGGACGCAGATGAGAAAGATATCACAGCCAAAAGTAAAGTAAAAAAAGATAGACTAAGAAAAGTGGACCAGCTGCAAAATGCGGAAGGCAAGACACAAAATGGCGTTTCAAACAAAGGCGATGGAGAAACTAATGGGGAGTCCAAGAATGAACAAAACAGAAAGAAAAAGGTGACAGAAAAGAAAAAAAAAGACCAAAAGGAAAGTTTCAATGCGAGGGGACAACGGGATGAAGGCAAAATTGCCGAAACGGCTGCAGAAAAAAGAGCAAAATTGAAGGAAGCACGAAAAATCAAAAACGATTTGAAAGAAAAAAAAAACAACCCAATAAATGTCAACATCGACACGTTGCAAGAACAAATTGACAGCATTAACAAACAGCCAACAAAAGACACCAAGCAAATCATCTTAGATCTAAAAAGTACACTAAATATCGTGGATAGTTCGAACGAAATTAAAAAAATTGATGGGCTAAATACAGATGAAATAAAAACCCTAGAAGCATGGTATTATGCCAACAAGTTAAAAATCATCCCCTGCTTGTTTGAAGACAAACCGCTGAATGCCAACTTACTAAATGCGCTATACTACATCGAACCGGCATTTAGAAATAAAAAGGGGAAAATAATC
Organism: Plasmodium inui San Antonio 1; assembly: GCF_000524495.1. Taxonomy (NCBI): domain Eukaryota; phylum Apicomplexa; class Aconoidasida; order Haemosporida; family Plasmodiidae; genus Plasmodium; species Plasmodium inui. The sequence goes on from NW_008481839.1 coordinate 213,491, forward strand.
ATCTACCTAAAATTTGTCAAGGACAAATATGAAAAATCATTGAAGAGGGGCAGCCAGGGAAAGGTGCACGACAGTGATGAGGACAACAACAACAAGGACTCATACAAGGACGAAGGAAAAGACAGACAAGAACAGTGCAAAGGTAAAATTATGAACATACTAAACAACGATTTGCAAAATTTAAAGCAGAAGGAATACATGAAAAAGATACTTGAACTTGTCAAGAACGAAAGAAGTTTTATCAATTTGAAGCATTATTTCGATTTTCTCGCAGACGCTTCCATTGACATGCTTGACGTGCTCCTAGAGGAAGATGGACTAGTGTGCATAAAACAGATTTTGCAGAATATAGCCAAAAGGAAGCGCATGAAAAAATGCTCCACTTTGCTAATTCATATTCTAAAGCTTTTAAAAAAATTAAGCATCACTCTGGATCATTTAAAGACCACCTTGATTGGAGTCCCCATCAATTTTATCGCTAGAAATAAGGTCGATGAGAAGAATGACTTCAACTATACCACTGACAACGAGCAGGTTCGGAACATGGCCAAGGAGATAATCAACGAGTGGAAGCTTATACGGGACAGAGCCTTAACTGCCGTGAGCACCGACGGGGGGGGCAATCCCGCAGGGGAAGCAAACAGGGAAGGCAAAATGGAAAAAGCCGAAGAAAACATAGCGGAAATGACAGTAGAGAACAATGCGGAAGACACAGTAGAAAGCAAACTGGAAAATTCGCTAGAAAATTCGCCAGAAAACAAGCTGGACAGTGCAACACCCCCTCGGGCCAATGAGGACAGCCGAGCGGGCCTCCCAAGTAAAAGCAGAACCATGGACGCGCTCCCTAGAGAGAGCTCAAAGGAGAGCGAGATCAAAAAGGCGAAATCGATGAACCTTAGGAAGCACGAAAAGACAGACCAAGAAGGACCCAAGGGAAGTCCAAATTTTGTTCATCTGGAGCCAAAAGGTGTAATCCCCCTTTCCAGAAGTAATGATAAAAAAAAAGCAGACAGGTCCAATGAAAACAAAAATATTATGCTAGAAATAATAGACACGCTGAATGAAGAGCATGAGAAGAAAAAACAAAGACATCAAGAATATAAAAAAGCAAAAATCGAAGGAAAAATCAAAAAGTTTAGTGCTTTGAAAAATACGTCTGAAAATGCAAAGAGTGAAAATATCCTCACCGACATAGCGAATATTCCTAAACCCAATTTGGATAGTTCCTTAAGTAAAAGACTTCTATTAGGAGATTTTCCTCCACCCCGCCCAGTTCCCCAGCATCATCACATGAGCAAAAATTTCCCACAAAATAGTAGCAGTGTTATGAATAACTATATGCAAAACTTGAACTATACAATGAACAAAAGTGCGAAGATGATGAGTGTATCTCCTTCATCACATGATAGGTTAAACAGAGGAAAGGAAAACTACCCTTGGGAGCTCCCAAAAAACCAAAATGGGAATGCATACCTACAGCAAGAAGAGCCCTACAATAGTAGCAACATGGTTAATAGAAATCCAAGCTTACTGAACGTGACTACCCACCCAACGGAAAACAAATTTGCATACTTGAACAAGTACAAGGGTACCCACGATGGTACGAACATTGCGAACCAACAGTCTGCAGAGAATGAAAGCTTGTTTGCTTATCCCCCGGCCAACATCATGAACACAAATATGAGTTTTTTAAAAAATAAACGTGGCTTTCCACCCGCTAGATATGGCGCCAACCCTAGTCATGCAAATGATGAGAAGTATAGGGAACCATCCACCTACAAAACGCATCATAAAGAAGTGCAATCATCAGATGGTAATATAAACTTTAACTCTAACTTTAACCACGTGGAAGATGATCAGTTTGGTAATTTATCACAGAAAAGGAGAAGAAATTCTTCCCCTAGGAATAGCCCAGATGGAATTTCCAACAACTATCGGGGGTCGAAAGGGGGAGAACATCACCCAGATGATCACCTCATGCATGATCACCCTTATACAGGAAAAAACAGTGGTCATAAAACGGTCCAGTTCTCTGATGAAAATCCAACCGTGTATTCCTACGATGTACCCACATTGGATCGAAGCAAAGGAAAAGAAATTAAAAACAAAATGAGTCATGTCCACTCGGAGGTTAAAGACCCATTTGAATTATATTCTGGAGTTACTTCTCACGGAGGAGATCTGAACCAAGGAAAAATGGAAAGATATGACAAATCAGAAGAAGGAAGAGACGGTAAGATTTTCCATAATAATGATACGATGTGGATCAAAAATAGGGATGACATTACTACCAACTACGTGGGTAGTCAAAAAGAAGAGGAAGAGGACACCCTTTTTGGTTCCTTAACAAACTTATCATTCATGAATTTATTAACCTTTAAAAATGTATCCCAAGATGGGAACAAACCCGCGGAATGTACGGAGTGTGCGGGAGGAAACATATTACCATTCCTCCATGACACCTCGTCAAATGATAACCAAAATAACGCCCTAATTTTACTTAACTCTTTTTTACTGGAATGTGCAGGGAAAAAAATGGAGGAAAATAGTCTCACCAGCCATCGGGAAGTCAACTTTGACGTCTATCATCAAGGGAACAAACATGGTGATTTCTTCGATACCACTTCTGGTAGTGGCACACATATGAAAGAAACGCTTCACGCTTCACTGAAGGAGATCTTTAAGAATTACAAAAGTTTCGAAAATGTAAAAATAAATTACCAAGTTGCCATAAAAGGGAACCATTACCCTCGAAAAATATTTGAAGACAGCGAAGTGCTCAAAAATGACATCATTATTAAATTTCATTATGACTGTTCGGAGAAGGTTCCTATATATTTAACCTGTAGAGATGCCCCAAACATGGCACCAAGCAAACACGAAGCTAGGGTGGATAGGAGTAGTACCAACTCGGCAAATGTCATCCCTGAAGAACTTAACTTGTTGGCATTACCAGAGATATTTCCCCCGCCAAATTTAAATAACCTCAAACTCCCCCCCATTCCCATCATACCTGGGCTTCCCTCATCGCACAGTATTATCCCTCCGGTTATGCTCCCCTATAATTCTGGTCCGTTTAATGAACTGCCCGGCAGCATGAACCGTCTTCCTAAGGAACCCACGCAAAATAACGTGAATGGCAACCCCACCGACGGTGACAAACTCTACAGATCGTTCGACGATTTCTTAAACATTTTTGACGAAGACATTCGGAACATTCTGCTCAAAAATACTGACGTAAGGGCTGCGAAACAGGTGCCACCCAGGTGGTGCTATGTTCGCAAAATGGCTAGCTCC
>NW_008481839.1:217244-221811 GCF_000524495.1 Plasmodium inui San Antonio 1
CAACTGCTTTCTCCCCTTTAGCTGGCCAAATTGCTCATGAGCAAACCCGATGTCGTGAAGCACATGCTGAAAGGACCCGAGTACATTAACGTAGGTTTTAGTAAGCAGTTTGACACATGAAACTTGTAGCCGGAGTATCTCCATTCTTGTAACCACATCACTTGGTCTTGTCTTTCCCCCCCTTTTGTTCCTTTCAGGAGGCCTTGTGTTCGTTGGAAGAAGAGCTTAAAAGTTGGAACCGGTCCTCCAACTGAGTATAACGGAAGCCGAGAGGAAAGGAGCCTGCTGCCTAGGTGAAATTTTTTTTTTTTTTTGTTGGTCACCTTCCCCTGCTCCCCTCCCTGTCCAGGAGAAAGACGGCACAATTTTCTACCACTTCATGTTTCCATTCATATTCTCATTTGAATATTTCTAGTGAACGCACAGCTGTCTAAGCGCAGTACGCTTAACACACCTTTTTATTTCCCACCATCTTTAATTATTACTTTTTTTGTAATTAAACAGCATATATACATCAACGTAGCGCTTTTTTTTTTTTATTTTATTTATTTATTTTTTTTTTATTGCCCTTCTCTACTGTGGCTTGGATGCTAAAAAAGCATCCCCCCTCAAAATTTTCACGCGTATGGCATTTTTGTTTTTAATTTAGCGTGCCTCTCGTTGTGCGCCTCTCCATCTGCTTCACCCCACCTGTACAACTTAATTTCCTAATTCCTTGACAAATGAGCACCATGAATTAAATCTTTTATAAAAAGAAATACTTGCAAAATGGGAAGCGTTTTTTATAAGGTACCCCTTTCCAAAATTGTGCATATGCGCTCTTGGAGGTAGTGCTCTTACCGCTTTATTCTGCGCTGCTACTGTGCGCGTGGTTCACGCGGAATGGGTAAGAACTATGATAGATTGGTGTAAACTTTTTTAAGAGGACAAAAAAAAAAGGAAGTAAAAATTTACAAAAAATTAGCTTTCGCTAGGGAAAAAATGGCCATGTAAAGGTAGAAAGAGATACTTCACCCTCTCACCGTGCAGGCGCACATAACTGCATGCCTACCCTTTGCACAAACTGGTATATACATATTTCTGGGCACGTATGGGTCGCCCTTCCACCCAACTGCGGGGGGCACAGTTCCGGGCCTTAAAAAGGGTAGCTACAAAAATTCCTGCCACACGCATCTTTTTTTTTTGCGCGCGCCGCTTGTTCATTTTGCATCAATCCCATTTTGTGAGCTTTCCAACACGTTTAACAAAATGCTTCATACCGGCTCGGGATTCCTTTCCAACTGGTTCTGTCTAGTGACTGTTCTATTTTCCCTCAGGCGTTATTGCCCCTTTTCATCCGTGGTTCCGCTTCCCGATTGGGCAGATTCCCCAATTTGATTGGCCCCCTTGTTGTCACCCGCATTCGAATCCACAGCTGGTACTTCATCCTGGTTATCCAAATCGATAATATCGCTGTTATTTAAAAAATCGGTGTCTTCCATCTTGGAAAAGTCGTTATGACCAGATTCATTTAGATGGCCCTGATTTTTTGCAAATTCGTTTGCTTTGTTGGGGGTAGTTGCTGCTTCTTTTTTCTTTTTGTTGGATTTCTTCCCCCCCTTGTTTTCCTCCTTCGTATTATTTTGCTTCGCCTGACTGGGTTCTTCTTTTTTCTTGGTGGTGCCAAACGAGTTAATCATGTCGAAATTTCGGACGTCCTTTTCCATTTCTTCATTAAATTGATTTAGGAAAATATTCTCCACTTTTTCATGTCCGATTTCTTTTATTTCTTCAAGGATGTTCAAATCGATTAACTTTTTTAAAGAATTATAATTCTGCGTCCTTCCCAACGTTTTTACATTGTCAAAAATGGATTCACATTTGACGGCTTGCTCATACTCTGGAAAGTACTCCGGATTTTCATCCGGCGTTAGAATCAAAACGGGAGCGTTTGTATATACCTTATTTAGGTGTTCCTTCCACTTTACCAGAATTGTGGGCAGTAGGGATGGCTTATAAACTCTCGCAAAGAACGCAGCGTAGGCAAAACTATTGTTACTTAGAAGGATATCCACACATTTGTTCACTTTATGGAGAAGGAAGAAGCATATAAAGGCTATGTTAAACTTTTCGTTATTTATACACATGGTTCCTAACTCCTCCAACCCGAGTTTGTCACCCAGGGTAGACAAAATTATTAGCAAAGAGGAAAAGTCATTCGTTTTTTTGTAACAATAAATTGCCATCAGTATGTCATTATACACCAGTGCAGTGTCCCCTAAGGCTTTATACTTATTATGAATAAATGCGTTATTTTCCTTCTGTTCCAAGTCTTTGATTATGTCAACACACAGTTGCAGATTTCCGATGGACAGGGCCAACTCAAACTTCCTTTCCAAATCGGTACATATATTTAATGCTTCATTTTGGTGCCCCATTTTTTCTAAAAAGAGACTCAATTTGTTGTACAGAGACAGAGGAATTTTTTTTAATATCAAATTGGCCGACGCTAAATCCTTGTTCATTACATACTTCTGATATTGCAGGTACGTGATTGGAAGGAAAAAACTATGGAAGGTGTAATTCTTGTCAAGAAGAAAAATTCGATCGTACTCATACACGTAGCCACAGATGTAGAGGTACTTATCTATGTACGCGTAAATATCGATAAATTTTTTCGTGTAAATGTACAATCTTAAATTTTTGGAAACATACAAGAAGCTGTCATATATCCAGATTCCGCTTTCAATTGCTTCGTTAATTTCACTCTCCAGTTCAAAGTTGCCTTCTTCATCCTGTGCAGCATGCTTGTTATTCGCCTCGTGCTCACCTCCTGATGACGCTGCCGCAGATACGATATTATCTTCCTTCAAGGCGCCCCTACTTCCCTCTGCATTTAGGTAACTTAAAATATATATCGTATCCTCCGTGGTGAGAGCTACATACGTCCCGGCCTCATTCCAGTACACATTCTTCACATTAATGTCAATTTTTCGGACCATGGCATAGTCATTCCAGTCATAAAAGCAAATGAAATTATTCGATTTAACACCTAGGAGGTATCCCCCAAATAGCTGCGACACGGTGAAGGGGGCTTGAAACGAATGGTACGAAGTAAAATCTTTGTATATGTTAATTTTATTGCCTTCTTCCTTTATCGCATAGTCGCCATTATGTGCCCACACAAAGAAAGCACTTTTCCCATAGGCCTTATTCCTCAAAACTTGAGAAGTGTAAATATTAAATTCGTGGTGTCCACTCACACATATGAATCTTCCACTGGGATGGAAGGAAACATTGGTTGGGTAGAAGTCGCAATTCCCCAGCTCCTTCTTGTTCACTTTGTACAAATCCCCGTCATTATAATCGTCATTTTCGCTTACATTCTGCAAGTTGATAATATAAATATCCGTATTTTTTATGTAAATTATTTTATTTTTAAACATGGCAAAAATGGGTCTATCCGATCCTATCTGAATAACTACTAACCCTTCATCGTATCCTATGCACAAATCATTCTTTGTCTTTTTTGCACACAGGGACCAACATCGATCCATATTATAATTTAATGTATTCTCCAACTTAAACGTAGAGCTGTTCCATATCTTCACATTACAGTCCTCCGAGGAGGATACTATGATGGGTAAATTACTATGATAAATTAAGCAGGACACATTTTGCGTATGTCCGCTCAATACCTGTATGCACTGTTTCGTGTGGTAGTCCCATATGCGTATGGTTTTGTCGTCACTTCCACTTATTATGTAGGATGTTTCTCCACTGCACGAGTAGTCAATGCAATTCACCCCTTTTGTATGACCTGCCAAGGTAAAATGGGGCTTCGTAACCACTGGGGTATTGTTTTGCACTCCCCATATTTTTATCGTTTTATCTAAAGAGGCTGATGCAAAAATGTATGTATCTTTGGGATTAAATTTACACATCATTACGTAGTGAATATGATTTTCAAAGGAGCATAATTTCTCGAAATTATTTTCATAATCGTATAATTTTATGGTCATGTCATCTGAGCTGGTCAATACATATGGCAGAGTCTGGTGCACTTCGATATATCTTATATAATCCGTGTGATCCTCGAAGGATTTTATTTTCTCAAATGTGTTGTAATTGTAAACTCTAAGGGTCATGTCATCACCGGCACATAGAATCCATTGTTTTTTCTCAATAAATTTTGCACACCTTAAGGGGAAAACGGACACTTCTATGTTTTTAATCGTGTTCTGATTTGCATAATCGAAAATGATTAACTTCCCATTGTACAGCGCCGCCAGTATCCACGTTTCCGTTTCGTGAATGTCAACGCATTTTACTTTACCAATTCGGGAGTTTAGCTTCTTTTTTATATCTAGGTTGAGAGGCATATTATGGTGCTTGGGTGCGAGTCCAAAAAGATGCTTCCGTCTGGTGAGTTATCACAGAATGGTTGGTCACAATTTGGTTCTTCTTCAACTGCGTGTTGAGAATTTCACACGAATAAGTTCTACACGTGGGGGCAGAACTGCTACGAAGTTTTTTCTTAATCCCGGCGTTGTTTCTTAAATAGCCATACGTCTGTACAACTAAACAA
>NW_008481839.1:221828-374858 GCF_000524495.1 Plasmodium inui San Antonio 1
TTTTTTTTTTTTTTTTCCCCTTTTTTTGCACTATTCCTATCACACTAGCGAATGGAATAAAGCTGCAAGGTGGGCAAACGCGTTAGTAAATATCCCCCCCCGTCGCAGTTGTTTCTTTATTGAAACAGCATAACCGTGGCACGGGCAACATACACAAAGGTGTGCACAAATTGCACATATAACAGTAGGCAAATGGGGGCAGTATATTTACAATTGTATGGCTCAATTTTTCAAACAGGTTGGCTTAACTCTTCACGGAGGAGATAGTCGGGCAAACGTTAATCAGTGGTGGGAAGAAGGCACGTATCAACATGGGGTAAATCGAATTTTATAAAATTTAAATACTTTCTGGTACTGTTACCGATACCTGCGGAATGGGCACCGGACTGTGGCTACCACGCCTGCGCAGATAACATGCATGCCTTCGCAGTACTCTTATGCGCACGTCACGGAAGTACGTACATATATATATATTAATATGCATATGCTGTGCTGGACTTTTCCAGTAACATTCCATCCAAACTGCGCAAGTGAAGCAGAAATGGGATTGGGCTACTGATAAAAAGGGATGACAAACTGGAGGGAAGGGTACCAAATCATTTCGTATGCTTTACAAAATTACCATGTACACGTGTCATTTTAAAGGTATTATTCACCTGCTTTGGCTTCGTTCCGTTTTGTTTTGTTTTATTTAATTTTATTCTTTTCATCTTAGTTCAGTTTAACATTTTGTACTTATTTTTTTTTTTTTTTTTTTCTATTTTTAATCAGGGATATATTTCCTCGTAGGCCCATGTCCCTTCACTTGTCACACAGCAGGAAGAGGAGGCGGCAATTCAGGCTCGCATAAGTGCACAAACACTTTCTTAATTATTCTGCGTCGCTTCGAATCGTTATAGTGGCACCATTTACATACACGCTTCTGCCCCTATTGCGCAATGCTCACATTTTAGGAAAGGCTTTTCAGGTATGTGGCATCGCAGCGGAGTAAGAGTTGTGCCTTCACCCGATTTGCGCAGCGTATGATCTTTTTCGAGGGGCTCATTTTATTCCGTTCTGAAGTTACGCCGGCGGTGAATTCTTCTCATAGGATTTCTTTTAAAGGGAAATAAAATGAAGGGCTATGCAACACTGCATATTTTAGAAAAAAAAAAAATGGAGGGAAGAGGACTCCATGCGAGGGGGTTCGCTAAAACTGTTTTGTGAAATGTGACGAAAAGTTAAAACCATTTCACTTGATGCTTTACCACTGGTGTCCTTTTTTCGCTGTTTTTCATTCCGTTGAGTTTATCACTGGAGAAATTATTTCCATGGTTCCTGTATCTTTTTTTTACACATGGGCGGGAGGTAGCGTGGTCGCTTTATGAACACACGCGGGCGATGTAATACATGTGTAGGTAAACCCAAATAAGCTACAATGTATGCTTATGTTCTATGGATTTACCGATGAGCAGATCCCTCTTTTTTTTTTTGCGAAGCGTGAAGGAGCTGCAGAGTCACACATCCCGTTTGTGTCTCCCAAAAAAAGGAAACTATTCGCAGAGTTAGCCGGAAGCTGAACTTATCATACCCTAGCCATTATCCATAACGTAAAATTAAAAAGTGAACATGTTTGAAGAGGCTGTTTCATAAGGCTAGGTGTAAAACATGACATTCTCCTTTTTTTCTTGTCTTTTTTTTTTTTTTTTTACCATCATAAGGTGTTAAGCAAAATTGTTTCATGTGGTAGCCCCTTTCGAGTGACCCTATTGAAGCAAAGAACTAGACCGATCACTAACAATTTGTGGTCTTCATTTCGCCGAGCAATTGTGGTGCGTTCACCTTTGACAATGTGAAACGGGGGGAAAAAAAAAGAGTACACAAAGGACTAATAGTAAATAAATAACCTAGTAACAAGCGTGAACGTAAGTATCACCCCCTTTTTTCGCATTATATAATACCATTTAGCCAATTGGGGGCACTTAAATGCGGGGTTTCACATTCTGTTTACACCATTTTCGCTCTTTACGTCACTTTCGCCCTTTTCGACGACTTTTTACTCACATTTTTTTCACCAAACGATATCCTTATTGAACACATCAAAAAACTGAAAAACCTTTTAACCATTGTGCAATTTTTTTCAAATGGTCAAGGAGTACAACCCCGAGTTGCGAAGTAAAAATTTGTTCTGAATTTTTTTTTTCCGAAAGGGATTTGGTGAAATATACTCCAATTTGTATCACATTTTATCCTTTTTACATAAAAAACGCGACATGATTTTATCCTAATCGTAGCACATTACTCAGGCGACTATTGTTGGGTGATGCCCAATGGCGAGTACATAATGGGTGAGTTGTACATTTTCGCAAAATTGCAACGTATTTCGCGTATCTCTATCACTCATCGCGAAAGTGCTTGCCTTGCGGCGCACTCAAAACGGGTTTTTCATTCCACCAGTAATTACAGCCAATGAAATGAAGTGAAAAAATGAAACGTTTCCCCACTTACCAAGCATCACCTTGAACTGGTTCGAGGCATACAAGTATGAACGCACATCCGTATGTATGCCCTTTATCACGCATACGTATTTATGTGCGTGCGCAATTCGAGTGGCGAATTTTCTTCATTTTACTTTTTTTTTTTTATAACAAAAACACTGACGATATGTTTACAGAGAATTACCTGAACAGGTTTTAATTTGTTTGCCCATCATCCTGTTCACATTCGTGTGCTATAAATTTCTATACAAGTGAAGATATAAGAATAAATGGAAAGAGAAGAATAAAAGACGTAAAATAAAAGGATGCCATTTTTTCCTATTTTTTTTTTTTTAAGTTGCAAAAATAGGAACGCTTTTCACCATGAGCAAATGATACCCCTAAGCCCTTTTGCATTTTCTTCCTTCACTTCTGTTCACACGTATAGGTATACAAAAACGCCTAGCGTTTGATACACTCTAAATTGAATGCAAAAGAGAGTGAAAAAATTTAGTACGTTTTCCCCATAACTGTACACATAAGATGGAAGCATAATCCAGTCTTTTTTCTTTTTCTTTTTTTTTTCTTTTTTCTTTTTTCTTTTTTCTTTTTTTTTTTTTTTTTTTTTTTTTCTTTTTTTTTTTTTTTTTTTTTTTTTTTTTGCTTTTTTGCACCAAAATGTGAAAAAAAAATACAATAGTAGGTGAGCAGTAAGCTAATATTAACTTTCTGCGATGTTCCTCTTTTTTTAATTTATTACTTTTTATTCGAGTTCATATCCCATTACGAATTTGCTTACACGTGACAATTACGACCATTTGTTTTTTTTTTTGTTTTTTTTGGGTTTCTACTCCCACGTTTTTTCCACTTCTTCCGTATATCCCATTATAAAATATCCTCCTTTTGTGGTCCATTTTCGGTCCATTTGTTTTTGTGTGTTTGCCCAGCCCTTGCGTTGTGCCGCTTACCCATCCAGCATAGCACTCGCATTGCCCTGTATCGCCGGGATAAACCAAAATGATAAAGCGAAGTGTAACAAAATGAAACGAGCTATAGTCGAACCAAACAGAGCAGCAATATATGCATACATGCATATGTATGTATATACACCGCACACGCAGTGTAGCACCTGATCATGTGTAGACACAAGAAGGGATGCGAAAAATGAAGAAATAGGCCCACGAATAATGAAGGACTGTGTTCGTAAGAATTCACCATGCACATATGATCACACACGTCAGGGGAACCCAAAACGAGGTGGGGAAATCGCCTCTGCTGCTACCGGGGGGAAAGCCTTCCCTTTTAGCCTGTGCCCACACGATGGCTTGAAAAAAAAACGCTTGTTCGATTGGACATTGGAAGACGGTCCTCCTCTTGGGACGCAGAATAAACAACACCTGCGACTGGAGCAAGGAACTCACGCATCAGGAGAGCAGTTACTATGCCTTGTCCTGCTAGAGTGGCTTATAGAACGACTGATTGATCGACTCATTGACCGACTCGTCTTGCACGCACCGTCAGAAGTAAAAAATCGCATGAGGAACTTTCTACTCCATTGCATCAAAAATGATATACTGTGTCTTTGTAAGCTTATTGACGTTGCGTACCCCACAGATATACGAAATTTAAGTTATGAGGATGGCGAAGGCAGAATTGTTCATCCCACAATAGATGAACCTCTCCATCCTTACAAGGAAAAAGTGACCAGTGAAGACTGTACCAATGGGGCATGCAGCCGGGTCAGAGCGAATAGAATAACAAAAAGAGAGCAAAAAAATGATCAACTCCGTTTTCCTCAAAAGCATCATTCTTCCGGACCTACTTTTTCACATCAAGCAAAAATACGGAAACCTGAGAAAATTAACCTCACCCTTCATTTATGTATAGAACGGAAAGAAAATACTAATTTGGAAAATCCTCTAACTGTTGTAAGTGCATTTTTAAAAAATGAAATTATGTCATCGCGTCAGAAAACTGTACAGAATAGCGACCCTCGTTTATATATTCATAGGATGGTGCAAAATAAATGTCATTTTATTCATGGAGCAAAAGGGAAAGGTTTGTTCTTAAAAGAGTTTCCACCATTTAGGGGGATGTTACACATAATAATTACTCATAAAAGGACGTCTCTTGTTTTTTATTTAATCGTTGGAGAGATCTTCTTCTTCGTCTGTTGCCTTCTGAATACGTCTCTTGCTCAAGTGAATGGTTCGACTACTTTATTTTTTGAAATTTATTTACCTTTCGGAAATGTGTATACAATTAGGCATTCGCATGGTCTATTTAGCTACTTAGCACATACGTGGGAATCGGGACTGTCTGTTTTTTCCTCTAAGGTGTGTTGGTTGGGGGGGGATCCAGGAAGAGGCAAAGACCTCTCTTCAGTAGGAACCGACAAGAGGGAGAAAAACGGAAAATGCGAAAAAAATGACGACGTAAACAATCCCAACCGAGCGAGGCAAAGAGACAAACGAGCCCGCACAAAATTGCGATTCACCAAAAGTAGCACTAACCACCTTGGTGATGAACCCCAGGAGGAATATTCAAAGCACCCCGATAAAACCCACAAAGTTAACATAAACGCAGGTACAAAAAAAAGACGTGCATCAGTTAACAGGTTGGTAGATAGAACTGGTTCCAGGGAAAAGTCTTCCACAAATCGGAGCCAGGACGAAACGCGCATGAGCCAAAATGGGGCCAAGCCGAATAGCCCCCGTCGCACGTGCGGCAACCACAAGGGGGATGACCAAAATGAGGAAAACGAAAAAGAAAACGACAACGATAATTACAACAAGGAGGAAACTGGCAGCAGAAGAAGCGGAAACAGAAATGGTGATAAGCGCAGCGGAAGAAGCAACGGGGATAGGCACAACAACGACGACAACAACAATAACGATAGCGACGATGATGGCGATGAGGATGGAGGTGAGGATGGGGGTGAGGATGGGGAAGACGATAAGGAGGAAGACGAAAATGACGAGGAAAATGATGAAGATGATAAGAAGAAGGCCGAAGGTGGTAAGCCAAATGGTCAGGGCGGGAAACAGGAGGCCGGCCCATCTGACGTTATCGCTGAAGAGAGTGACGAACAAAAGGGCGAGCCCAACGATACAGACGATGCATGTGGGAAGGCAAAGGGAAAGGAGATAAAATCGGAAGCAGATGATGTTAAAAATGGTGCTACAGATATGCAGAGAGATTCAAATCAAGGAGACGGAAACGGTAATAAAGAAGATGGTGAAGGAGTCAAGGTCGACTCAGTGGACGAAGACAAGGACAAGTTAGCTGGTCAAAGTAGTGCAGGGGAGAATCGGCCGAATATCAACATGGCTGATACTGCTGCGCAAAGGAGCAGCGAAGCGAAGAGGGCAAATAACGAGGAAAACCAAAATAACATCAAAAAGAACATCAATGCGGAAGAAAGTAACTCCGAAGGGGATCGCAGTGGTGGAATGGAATCCCACATCAGAAGCAACTGCAGGAGCAGCAGTGGATGCAGCGATCAACGGAATGACCAAACCGGGAAAGACGAAAGGGATGAAAAGAACCTCCGAATCATGAACAAGATGCTGAAAAACCTTTCGTTCATGTCATTCAACACGGGTTTGCTTGAATACAAAATATGCGGTGTGTGCATCTACCAGAACCCACCATTTATTTCCAACCGATTGCTTCACATTCCCTTTGCTTTAAAAAGAACCAATGCAGACATTATAGCGTTGCAGGAAGTATATGATGAGAAACACGTGGAGTATTTAAAGAACCACCTGATGCCCAAGTATCCATTCTATGCGAGGGACAATTATTGCAGTGACGTCTTTAAGGAAAAATTTAGCGACGTGAATGTCGCAAGGGAGGACGGATTCCGTGAGGGTAGTCGTCAGGATGGCAGAGACGGCCTATGTGGTAGAAATGGTCCAAGTGAAAGAAGCATCCCATGTGGTAAAAACGGCCCAAGTGGTAAAGACTGCCCAAGTGGTAAAGACAGTCCAAGTGACAGAACAGCTAACAGTTACGAAAATAGCAAGCGAACCGGAACAAGCGCCAACAACCCGAACGGAGGAAACAAAAAGGAACCGCGTTGCAGAAAAAAGAAATATTTTGCTCTTCACCACGGATTACTTGTATTTAGTAAGTACCCCATTATCTACTCCTTTTTTCACGGATTCAAACACGTAACTTATCTGGAACATATATTCGGGACAAAAGGATTCCTAGAAGTCGTCATTGACGTCCCTTTTTTTAGTTACATTACTTTGGTCAATATGCATCTAGCTAGCGGTGCCGCAGACACAGAATCTAAATATATCGAACGAGTTCGAGACTTCGAAATTAAGCAAATTATGGAAATAGCTAGAAATGCTGAGAAAAGAAATACCATCCCAATAATTATTGGAGATCTCAATGCTGCTCCCAATTTGTGTCCAAATAATTATTCCTCCTTCATTAAAAGGGGGTGGAAAGACGCTTGGCTCTATGCTAGGAATGTCAAAAAGAAGAAAACCAAACAACTCATAGGGAAGGCATTACCACGCTTGCAGAAAAAAAAGACGCGTACAATTTCTCCCAACAGTTGCCACTCTTTCAGTCATTTATTCCCCAGGGTTGCTGGCACTTCTGAGGACGTGGTCAACAGGGAGGCCAAAAAGGCAGAAAGGGAAGGAAGAAAAGAAACGGTAGAAAGAAGAGAAAGAGAAGTAAGGGAAGAAACGGAAGAACATCACCCCAGTCGTAATGACCAAGAGGGAGTCAAAAATAAACATAAAGGAAATCCACTCAGCGGCATAACCAATAACGATAACGCTTACAGTAACCATTCGGTGAATGCAAATAAAAGTATCTACTTTGAGAGACCATCCTTGGATAATAAAGTGCACACAAAAAATGATGAACTAGGTAGCAGAAGTTCCATGCGCGTTTTCCCCAGTTTTAACAGATCGGAAAATAACGACAGTATAGTTTACTCCAACTCAGGGAAAACTCTCTCTACCTTTTGCAACATTTTAGAATCTTATGATAGTATGTATCATAATGAGGCGTACACGGAGGAAAGGAAGAAATGGAATGTGGGTGACAACTCCGTAGAATTCCACGCATCGGTTTGTTTAAGCAGAGCCAATTTCAAGAATGACGCAAGCGAAATGGACAAAATGAATAGTGCACTAAATAATGGTGCGTTAAATAAACGCAGGCAATCTAGGAATTGCCTGCAAAGCAGATACTCCGAATGTGTTTCCCATGCGATGACTGCGCGTAGTGGGAGACGTGCAGTGACGGGCGTGCCCTCTAAGATGTTCCTCATTCGTAGTAAGAAAGTCACAGAAACGGTTTCAAAGACGATCTGGAGAAGAAAAGGAAATTTCCTTCCAGAAAGTTACAAGAGAGTGAAGCGTCATCATAGAAAAGGGTGCACCAGAAAATGTCACAAAAAAGAGCATCTTCCCCACGTCAAGCGGATTCCATCCAGTCGCAAAAACCAGGCACTTAAACTAGTTGACAATATGAGCCCGTCACAAAGGGGAAACATTCCTCACTGTACCATTATCCCCAATTCGAGCACTGCCAATGGGAAAGATAACCCTTCAGATGTAATTCCAGAGCGAAAGGGGGAAACACAGCTGCACACTGACGAAATGCATTATGGACAGATGTCCCCCCTGAGTACTAGGGCAGATCATGTGGTAGATCATCAAAAAGGAGACCACGATCTGTTAGAAAGTATCCTCCACGTGAGCAAAACACAAGATGACCTTTTTAACCCTCCCACGGGGGAGGAAAATGGCCCCAACTGCTGCGCAGATAAGAGAGACAAAGGAGAGAAAAAGGAAAGACAAAGGAATGTGCAAAGTTGCTCCACCGGTGATGTGTTCATAAAGGAAGATAAAATCGGCAGTAGCATTGTAACACAGAAATGCACTCTACGTAGCAAGATCGATGGAGACAAATTGAAGATCCACAGGGAGGAAGACGAATACCATGCCGCAACAAATTTACACCACCATTATAACAGCGACCATAATTTATTCTCCAGTGACATATCAAGTGAGAGCAACCACTCGTATACGGATCTGTATGATGATGAGGAAGAGGCCAACTGGTTCAGTGACCGAAGTTCCAATGTGTCAAGGAATGACCTACATGATAGAACCGAAGTGGCTGTTCCACTCGAGGCGGAGCCCAGTGGGATGATCTACTGCATGAAAGAAGAGGGATTCACAAATGGAGACACTACGGAAAAGGCACCAGAGACAATAAAAGAACTTGACACTTCGGGAAGTAACCAATTGACTGATAAAAAGTGCGCAAACGGAGAAGACAAAATTATGACACACTGTATATCATCTCCAGAAATGGGAGAATACTGCAGAGGAGAGGAAAACACTCCCCAGTTTCATCCTAAAGAAACTGCCCAGGTAGGTATGTCCAATGAGAAGGGTGATGACAACACCTCCACCCATGCTCAAATGCAAAGAGAAGAAGACTCCAAGCTGAGTGTCACAACCACTTTCTATAAAAATCAGTTAAGTGGTCATAAAGAAAAAGTACGAAATGTGCATGATAACTGTGAAGACAAATTGAAGATAGAAAATCTTTGTAGCGCTTTCTTGAACGAAGAATTGGCGAGGGGGAGGGAGACCCACAAGGAACCCCCACTGCTGAGTGAAGTAGGCACAAGAAGGGACGGCAATGACTGGAATGTTACATATGCTATCGGAAAGAACGATGCAAAGGGAAACAGCTGCAACGATCAGATGGAAAGCCCACCATACACAAGTACCCAACCCGCTGAAGAAAACGCCAATATCAATACGAACGAAAAGAAGAAAAAGATTAGTAAGCTAGCCAAGAAAATAAAACAAATGAAAAAGAAACTCTTTTATAACATTCTGAGGAATTATGAGAAGAACCATGATGGCGGGGTTAAAAAAAGGACGCCCCTGAAGGGCAAACAAGGTGAGCCGCAGATGGCGAAGCATGAGAGAGAAGAAGGCAACTTATTTACTCTAGAAGACGTCAAGCAAAAGGCCGAAAGAAACCATCATATCATTGCTTCCCTCAATGAAAGGGAGCGCACCGTGAAGGAATCCAACTGCAAAGGAGAAGTAATCCCAGCGGAAGATCACTCACTCAGAATTGACGTATCCGAGGCACTAAAAAACCAAGTAACAAATGAGAAAGGGAAAAATAAGAGCAGCAAGTTCCTGCACTTCACCAAAAAATGGTACAACAGTAGAACCCAAGAAACTCTCAAAAAAGACATCTTCTATTTCATTAAGAAGTTAAAATTTAAAGCGACAAACAAATTAAAGCAGAAGTTTTGTATATGCGCAAAGAATGTAAAGGACAATCTAAGTGAAGGAAAGAAACTTGTGCTAATGGAGAAGGAACAGAAAGGTGAACTTCAACAGTTTCACAACAAATGCCCCTTCGTCCAGAATAATTCGGACCTCCCAAGGTCCTTCAGTAGCATAAAACTGGCAGACGATTTTATAAAAATGTGTGAGTGTACTCCCATGTCTAAAAAGGAAAAGAACCAAAGGGGTAGAAATTATAATCAAGGAGACGCACGAACTAAGGAGGGTCCAGAAAATTCCCCAAAGAGCAAAAAATATTTCATTTTTAAAAGAAGGCAGAAAGAGGAGAAGGATAGAAATCACATAGTGGAGAATATGAGTGAAGGCAGGATCCTCCTCGATGACCATAACTGTGTGAGTCCCAATCGAAATGCGTCTAAAAATAAAAAATGTACACATGGGGGCAGCCCGGTAGGCGGCGGAGAACCCAACCAGGGACAGTTGCACAACAAAATGAACCTTAATATGAAAAATAAAAGCTTTCTTAATTTGACAAGCGAAGAAAACATTTCTAGTGACGAATATACGTGGGATCCCCTAAACCCGCTGAATGTCCTCGGGCCCCATTCCAGATGTAACGGACTGAGATGCGATTATATTTTCTTTCCTCCCATCAGTTACAACAACGGAAAGGGTGCAAAGGGGGGAAAGAACGTCACGGCTGAAAAAGGGAATGTTGACCAAAAGGGCAAGCCAAGTGCAGCAGAAAAGACGGATGAGGCATACAAAATGGGTGCCATTAAATCCCAGCCATGTGTAGACAGAACTAAAATGCCTAACGATGAACAACTCGTGATGGGTCGCGAAAAAGCCCAAGAGGGATCAAACATGCCCTTTGATCCAGTTGGTGCCAATCGCGAAACTCAGAAGTGCTCCAATTCCGTTTGGAACACGCAGAATTATGTCTTAACCCAGACACACAACAAGAGGGGCAGAAAGGATGACCACCAGGCGAAGGGGAAGAGATACGAAGAAGCTCTCGATCTAAAAAAATATAACGACCTCAAAATTTTGAAGCATTACTATATTAAGAGTGCCAAGATACTTTTTAACGAACCCTCCGTCATGGTCCACACGTACAAGAGTTCCAAAAACTTCAATTGCTGCTATTCCTTTTGTATGAAAATAAAGAATGTCCATTTCGTGACAATGTCTGACCATTATGCTATTAAGATAGATTTGAGACTAAAAAAGAATCACAAGTTTGTTCGGAACAGCTAGAGGGGGGTGATATATGTCATGGCATCTTCTCGGCTAGCTACCACTCTTCTTTGTAGAGGCATTGACATGAGCAGCGGCGCTGAGGCGCTTGACGTTTACCCTTTCGTGAGAATGTTTTTTATGCTATGATATGGTAGATTTAGTGTTGATGTCGACATTGATGTCTTTTTTTTTTTTTTCTTCTATTTATAGCTCTCCCCCCTTTATGTGTCTCTACCCCTGTAACTCAATCCCGTCGTAGGTGGGGTGCCTTCTTTCCCAAATGCGCTTAATTAAATTTAATTTATACATCATTAATTCGCCTCATTTCGCGCCTCTTATTACTCCATCATCTTCACTTATTTTTATTTTATTTTTT
Source organism: Plasmodium inui San Antonio 1 (assembly GCF_000524495.1). Classification (NCBI taxonomy): domain Eukaryota; phylum Apicomplexa; class Aconoidasida; order Haemosporida; family Plasmodiidae; genus Plasmodium; species Plasmodium inui. Next base: position 233,219 of record NW_008481839.1, read on the forward strand.
TCTTGTCTACTCCCATTTTCAATACGTGCTGCGTAGCTTCATTGATGCTGCTTTCCGGGTGACCATCCAACCTGTCAGTTGGTTCAAATTAAATATTATTAAGTTTGCAAGTTGTGCTTTTTTTTTTTTTTTAAGTGCCTTTTAATACATTCCTTTTTGTACAGTTCAGTTTACACTACCATGTACGTTATGTGCATATGTGAGCACCGCTCAAGCACGCTTGTGTCTTTGACTGTGTTTTTCTGCATGTGCGCCAACTCTCGTAACTCCCTATATTTCACACCTATGTGGATATGTTATTTTAAATTATTTGAGTCATTCGCTTATAAATGGTTTAAAAAAAATAAAAATTAGATCTCAAAGTTGACAAAATTGTTAATTAGAGAAAAAAAAAAAAAGGACAAAAAGGAGAAAACAAAATGCACAAGGAACTGCCCAATCGACGCCTTCAAATTTGTGAATCAAACATTTGGAGTAAACGGGTGTGCAAGGGGGGTTAAAAGCTGACAAATGGTGGGCGTCATGAATTGTCGCTTTCCCAACCGCGTGGGGCAGCACAATCGTAGACATAAGCACATGGACAAGGGCAAATATGCTCGCGCGGCTTGGCGATGTCGAAATTCTGTGCCCAGAATTTACGCCAATTAGTGAACGCCAAAGGGATCCACATTTTTCACACTTAAAAAAAAAAGAGGAAGAAAAAAAGAAAAAGTAAACTAAACCGATGCTGAAGGAACATGTAAATGTCATGGACAATTGGGGTGGAAATGCAAAAAGACACACCCTGTACGGATATTTCTCGACGGATTACCACACGGGGTAATTTTCTCTGACTTTACAGGAGAAGCGTTCAAAAGAGATTCGTAAGGGGCAAAGACATGTGGAAAACAGGTAAAAACATGTGGCAAACACGGACCGACCCAAGCCACATGAACAACCAAATGCCACCTTATCGCAACCCATACGACACAGAACAGATCCTCTTATATCATGCCAAGCGCAAGGTCCACACCTGCGATCCGGGGACAATCAAAATTTCCTTCTTCTGAAACCTGCTTATCGTTTCATACTGCTCCGTAGGCCCCTCTTCAACACACCCCGTCTTTCCTCCATCTTCATTTGATGCTTTATCCCTTTCGATTTTTTCTCCACCGAAAGGAGCAGGGTTTTCCATCAGACCAACACCTCGTTTATTATGTTCATCGGTGGAAAAACTCTCATGGTGCAGACCTCCTCTGGGACTCCCTCTTGATTTTTCTTCTTCAACCCGCTTGAAGAAAACGTCATGGATATACAGAACGTCATAAATTTTTTGAAAGGCCTCTTTCTCATCAAGTTTTAGTACTTGGTAATTAACGATAAATTGAGAATTTTTTATTTTTTTGAGGATATTTGGGATTTGCAGAGTTGTTCTGTTTTGAACGGCGTGCTCCTCTGATTGCCTTTCCGCTGTCTGCTCTTCCTCTTTCGCGGCCCCCTCCAGAGGCCCAGCGCTGCGAGCCTCATTCATGGCAGTCGCATCTCCGCCCACCCTGTACAGCACCCCTGTTGATAAATCAAATACAAAGGTACTTTCTTCATATGATACAGAAATAAATTCGAACGTCAGATTTAGCAAGCTGTCACTGATTGACTTCTCTGTTTCTAACAAGGGCACATAAAAGACGATTGCATTTTTCAATTTGCCATTCTCAATTGGGCTTTTTTTAAATTTACACTTGGCGTTTTCTTCTCTATTGTGATTGGCGGTGTTCATTTCGTCACTGGCCTCAATTATGAGCTTCAGGCGGTCAGTGATCAAAGTGCTCTTTTCCACTGGGTAGCTGCTAATAGGGTTACTTCCCTTGGATGAGTCCAACACGTAGGATGTGTACGTGTAGGTCTTCGCCGTATACTCCTCATCAGGGTCGTCCATTACATCCACATCAATATAATTTTTAAATAGTATATTCAGGCATATGCTCTCTTTTGCGATTTTCGTTATGACGATTTCTTGAATGTAGGCTTCCGTTGGGAAGCATATAAGGCCATCCCTCATGTAGAAGTACTTCTTAATAGGTTCACGGGATTCGTCCAGTTCACTTTCTTTGTCGATAAGGTGATCCGTTTCTTTCCTCTGGGGCTTGTTCACTGGGTGCTTCTTCTTTTCAAAGGGGGACATGCCCTGTGAGCTGTTATCATGGGGGGTCCTTCCCTCCTCTGAGTGAAGCACACATAGTGACACATCTTTCGAACTGAGATTGCCTCCATCTCTGGCAGCCGCGTTACGCGCATTCCCCACCACTCGCTTCTCCCCTTTGTAGGCTTCGTTCAAATATAAGAGATATCGATTAAGGAGGACATTCTTCAAATGAATCTGAGCCTCGTCCGTTTTTTTTTTCTGAAAATTGCATTGGTCGCAAATTCTCTTCAAGTCCTCGTAGCTGTAAGTTAACCCCTTCTCGTCGTCTTCCACGATAGTACCTAAAATTCTGTGTGTAATAATATCGATATATCTCCTTATGGGGGAGGTGAAATGAATATATTTGTTCAGTGCTAAGCCAAAGTGATGCGTCTTCTTCTCCCCTTCTGTGTAGGGGATGTATATGGCCTCCTTGTAGTGTTTCAAAATGTTGTACTGCATGCACATCAGCTGATTAGTGTCCAAAATTTCTTCGCAAACGTTTAAAATGTCGTTAATGCTGCTTCTTTTTACGTCAATCAGGCCATCAATTCGACTGTACGTGTTATGGTCAATAATGTGAAGGAGATTATTCTTTATCTCGTCGGAGGTATTTTCATGTATCCTCAGGATTCCCAATTTTTTACTTTGGCTAATTTTATTGGCTATTAAAAAATTTGTTAATATCATCATTTCTTCTATTAGCATGTGGCTCTTTGCTTTGTATTCGACTTTCTCCACGCTAATATTTTCCACGTCCATTTCGTCCAGAAGGGCTTGCACGTTCTTCTTCTTCAAGAAGGCCTGCAAGCGCTCGTTAACAGCATCACCGTTAAAGTGGCTACTAATCATGCCACTAAGATTGTCTCCTCCCTCTGGATAAAACTTCTCCAGTTCTTCCACCCCGATAGGCACCTCTCTATCGCGCGCACAGGACCCACTCGTGTCTGCTTCATTAAACAAAAATAACAAGGACGGCTTGGAGTTGACGCTCTTCCGTCCAGTCTTCTCCTTCAGCATTTTGGACAACAAGAATAATCGAAAGATGTCGCTTCCCAACTTGGCACTCAGACCATACCTCTCGCACGTTGCTTCAAAATTTACAATAAAGGGGAAACAGCTTAATGGGAGATTCCCCCTCACTAAAATATCTTCTTCCTTTTCCTTTATATTGTTATTGCTCTCGTGAAGGCTGCCGTACACATCGTCCAGGAAATCCTCAACGGTATCGTAGTTCAGTTTGTGCTTGCTTTTGATTAGGCTCTTCATAATTTCTATACCATTTTCATTCCTTGCGCTTTTTTCACTTCTGCCCATTTTGTCTCTTTCTTCGTTTTTCACATTTTCGTCACTTTCTACGATCTCCCCCTTCACAACGTCGTACGGATTCGCCCGACTGCTCAGGCGGAAAAAGACCGAAAACGACAGCTTCTCGCCCTGGGTGTTCAGGGAACAAATTTCTTCACTCAAAATGGAGGGGAGCATGTGGATGACCCTGCAAAGTGGCGGGACGAAAAAAAAGTGAAAAGCGAATTCGAACAGGTGAAAAGAAGACACTGGGGGTGAGAAGCGTTGCGAAGATAGGCACACAGGACGAATCGTACACCCCTCTGAGCGCCTTACATTAGGTCCATATATATCGTGTTACACACTTTGGAAGCCACCCTGTCGTAGTACGAGTCGGGGGTCACGAAGAAGGAGACGTCAGAAATGTGCACCCCTATTCTGTACTCAAAAGCATTTGCAGCATTCGTGTCGCTTCCGACAAATTCGATGGACAGAGCGTCATCCAGATCCTTTGCACTCGGAGGGTCTATGGTAAATATATCCAGGTTGGTAATAATTTCCCTATTTTTAAGGAAGCTTTTTAACATGTACTTTTCGATACGCTTATTATTTTCTTGGATGTTTTTCAAGTAGGCCATTTTTAGCCGGTGCTCGAGGATAGTAGGGGAGTCTCTTCCTCGGTGTATTATTGCCCCGGATACTGCTTCGCCTGATGCTGCTCCCCCTGATGTTGCTTCCCCCTTTCCATCGCTTGTCTCACCTTGGACTGCCGACGCACCACACTGGCGGTTGGCCAAAGCTGCGAGGACTTTGTCGTTCACCTCCATTTTGTTCTTCAAATAAGACATATCGCTCCTCTCATAAATGTGAAAATGTATTTTGTAAAAATGGATAAAAAAATAAATGACTCCCAAAAAGTTTTTTTCATTTCCTAAAATGGTAGTGATGCTTCCAGATGGATTGATCTGGTGTGTGTCCCATTTTTTAAACTTCACCAGGACGTACAAATTTATTTTCTTTCTCTTGAAATAGTGCAACAATCTGTTTAACATGCAACTGGAGCCGTCGTATATGAAGCAGGGTAATCTAGGGTCAATGGGCTGTACCTTGGCACACAGGGGGGTGTTTTCTCTATGGCCTTTTTTGAGTGTCTTCCTAGGCGGGGGTTCTTCATCCTTGGGGTCATACTCCATGTTACTTCCTTCCCTGTTGGGCGTTTTTGCATTGGGAGGATTGCTCATAAATTTTTCACTTCTCAACTGTGGTGCGTCCTTCCTGACAAAGGTGTTGTTTATGCTTTTGCTGATATTTAAATAATTCAAGGTGCACACAATTGGGGCATTCCTCCGTTCAACGATGTTAACAACTCTGCAAAAATGTTCCTTTTTTTCTTCCTCCTTTTCGCTCACCGAGATGGTACCCTCTTGACTCGCTTCGAGAATCTCCTCCTCATTTTCTAAATGTCCAGATCGTTTGATTTTCCTTCGAGCCGTATAGGCATACACTACATCCTCGTTCAGTGCTCTGTTGCGGCTAATATAGCCATAAATGGTAAAAGCGTCCTTTTTCAAAAAATGCAAGGGATCTTCTTCACTGACCACAACACACTTGCTCGTATCATAAGGGGATACACATAATACTCCTTTGAATAATTTATTCTTTAAATTTTTCTCCCCATTTTTTTGTAGCTGTAAAACTTTTTGTATCTTTTCGCTATCCCAATATTGTTCATATTCCACATCGATGTAATTTTTATTCGCTACTTCGGCATCTGCTTGGGATTGTCCCTTCACATTTTTTGCCTTCTCCGATTTGGAGTCAAAAGGAATGTTCTCTTTATTATCTTTTCCATTTGTTGAATCTTTGAGTAACTTATTTTTATCATTATAGGGGAGGTAGAGCAGCTGTTTATTTGTATGGTTTCCATTTCCACTGAAAGAGCTTTTACTTTTAAGGTTTCCATTTCCCCATTCGTTTTTAACAACTCTTTTTATTTCCATCCCTTCTTCTGTTCTGTTTGGCATGGCGTCCAGTGAATCTCCTTCTCGATAGTGATGAGCCATTGTCCCTTCGGGTCCTCCCTCCTTTTTTTCCCCCTTGGATTTATATCCCCTGGATCGCAAGGGGAGATTTGTCAGAACTGCACTCCACTTTGCGGGTGAACCTTTCCCTTGCCGATCTCTACCGTCTTTACCGTGCCGACTTACATGACCGTCCTTAACCTTCAAATACACATCCTTACGTTTTAAATAGTTATTTTTCACCTTCAGATATTTCTCCCCCTTGATGCTTTTGCCTTTCCCACTTTGAATGCCCCGTTGGAGGGTTAATGGTGGCGCTACTTTTTCTTTCCAAATTGTGTCTCCCCTTTGGTGCCATTTCTCCGATATTCCCGTTTTGTCTTCACTTGTGGTTGCACCAAATCTGGGGTGCCTTTTCCTGGGCACGTCTTTTCCACTTCCCTCCTGCGTGTGCTCCTCCAAGGGGGCGCCTTCTCCTGCATCTTCTTCTGCCTCTCCTCTGTCAAGAAAGTCATCTGACGAACCCTCCTCATAGTTTCCCAACTTAACATTCTTCTGTTTTATTTTTTGATACACATGTCTGTAAAACTGTTTACTTTTATCCTTCTTGATGTCCTTCAAGGAGGGACTGCACTCTTTCTTCTGTTCCTTCCCCGCGGCACATGACTGTTCTGGCTCAGTTGTCCGAAACTTCGAACCTCCCCCTTGATCAGCGGGGGAACCCCTCCCCTCCAATTTCACACGCTTCACAATATTTATATTTTCATATATTTTGGTGTAAAAACAACATCTTCTAGCATTTTTAAAAAAAAACATGTTCTACTTTTTGTCTCTTTTACACTGCCGTCTCGTATAAGTAATATCATTTTGTTTGGCATGTAGATACATGTAGAAGCACACGGGGTGTTGGGTCGAGTTGTTGCCTTCTTCGGGGATCTTGCCGCTGGAGTCCACAGTGGGAGGCGCACAATTTCACTTGGTAAACGCGCGAGGATTCCTTTCAAAACGGCAACGGTACAACCCAGAGTAATCTCCCCAAACTTGTCAAACTGTTCCCTTCTCGTCGTGGTGAAAAGGCGCGTTTTAATAATACTCCCTTTACAATTCCACTACTCCCGCGGCGCAGTGCTTACAAATGCACATAAAAGGAACCACGCCTGGGAAAAACTAAACAAGAAAAAGTGAAAACGGCAGGGAAATAGAAAAGGCACTTCTGTTGTTCCTTCATTAAAATGTTGCTTATTCCTTTTCTTGTGCCATTTTCCAGAAAACATCACTTTTTGAGGACTTTTAAAAATGGTTTATTTTTTGTTTGTTTGGCTATCCTCCTAGGGCTACCCGTTTCTTTTTTTTTTTCTTTTGGCAATATATGCATGATATTGGTGAGTTCCTTTGTCCTCTCCCCTTCCACAACATAGTACAACGCTTTATGCATTAGTTTGTGAAAATTCTTCCTCTTGTACGAGGGTGATTTGAACACAATCTCCGCAATGCAGTCAACTCGCATAAAAATACAAGTGTACATTTTGGGATGTTCTTTTTTTTTTTTTTTTTCTGCCCATGTGTTGCATGCATAAAGGCACATATGGTGATCCTCCCAAGTTAAGCGAGCGTTGTGCATTTTTGTCAATAAACAAAGGAAATGCACATAATTGGCGTGTCAAATGTTGACATAATCTTCTTCTTAGCACAGACGATTGCATGTAAAAAGAAAGAAAGAAAAAATTCCCTGGGTGATAGATTTTACATGTTTGTTTTGTCACACTTGTATTTTTCCCCCTCCCCCTCTACTAGGCAAACTTTCAGTGGCTTCTCTTTTTTTCTTTTCATTTTTCTTTTTTTTTTTTTTTTTTATCGTCCACCGTGCTGCCGTTTTTTTTATGTATTCCTGAAATTGGGGTACCCGCAAGTGCACAGCCCACACAGCTATCCGTACCTTTTAAAAGTAAACGATGGGTAACAAGATTTCCACGGAGGATCACATCTTTCGATTAAAATTAAAAACAAAGGAACTAGTAAACAGAGAAAACATACATACATACGCATCCTTGCGTACATTTAGGTGTATGATATGTCCCCTGGGAGAAGGGACACAGTTGGTTTTCCTACACCGCGCTTTTTTTTCCCACTGTGTCATCACCACCACTGCTTTCCCCCCCAAATGCCAACGCTTTTAGGAAAAATTATCAAACAGGTCAGAATTAGAAGAGAAAAAGCTCATAACCGATGTCAAAAAGGCCATACAGGCAGGGAAGATCGACATAGCAAGGTCGGTCAGATTATGAAATGTGTGCCGCATGCATTTGCACACGTTGTGATAAACGCATATACCTTTTAATTACACCAAATGGGAAAATCACTAATTCTGATGGCAGTATGGCACCCTTTCTATTGTGTCTTTTTTGTTTTAAGCACTTTTTTTTTGTGAGGTGCCTTCCCATTGTATCCTACTGTGTTGTAATCCACCGTGTCGCCACTTCCCCCCGTCTCGACAGGCTATACGCAGAAAAATGCATAAGAAAGAAAAACGAAAAAATTAACTACCTCAATTTGAGTAACAAATTGGATGTCCTTGTGTCCAGGCTCGAGGGGGCCCACAGATGCGCGTCGGTTAGTTTGCAGTTAATGTTAGGAAGCGGGCGAAAAGAAGGCAGCCCACGCGGAATTTATGCCTTCCGTCCGAACATGGGAAGAGACGGATAATCCGTCATAATGACACATATAGGCATCTCAACATGAACATAGATGTGAACATATATATGCATGCCCGTGTGCGCACGCGCCTCGCCCGAATCCACCCTTTGCAGCTAGTTAAAGACGTAAGCATGATGATCCCGCTGATACAGAAGATAAACACCGAGACCAACGCCGTCAAAATTGGGAATGACGTCATGAAGCTGGAAAACATCTTTGACGAAATTGTACGTTTTGCAGGATTAGGAAAAGCGAGTCACGTAACCCCTCAGTGGGTTCATATGTCCACACGCGCGTAGCTCCGTGGGCGTTCTCCCAAAACGCACGTGTATATTTATATATATATATAATATATATAGATATATAAACTCTCACTGTTTCTTCCCCCCCGCAGAGCATCAGCTCGGATCTCATAAACGACACTGTTCAAACGTCCTCTGCGATCAGCGCCCCCACGGAGGAGGTAAAAAAGGACGTTTCAAATATGGGAAGGAAAGCAGATCATTTCACTGGTTGGTTATGTTAAACATTTTTTTTTTTCTTCTTCTTTCCCCCGTTTGTGCACACAGGTTGACGAATTGATTTCCAAAATAGCAGATGAGCATGCCATAAAGCTGGATGGACAGCTGGGCCCCGTAAATTCGATTAATAAGGTAAAACAAAATTTTTTATCCTTTGTAAAAGGAAAAGCAAGAGGGACATAATAGGCACAACGCAATGCATGATGGGCACACACACACAGAACTGTACAGCGTTATGTACACATATGTGAAGATGTAGAAAGTTCTCTGAAAAAAATTTTTGGCATAAAATGGTGCCATGCGTTGTGCATCCCTAATTAATCCAGTGCTTATATGTGATCATTGTTTGGTATGCAAAAAATGATGTTAAATTCCAACCCCCCCTTTTTTTTTTTTTTTTTGTAGCATTTGGAGGAAATTTCTAACATGAGCGAACGGATAAAAAACTTAAAATGACAAAAAGGAAAAAAGAAATGAGAAAAATTATAATGGAGGTTCATTTTGGTCATTTCCAACGGGCCCCCCTCCCCCTCCGCGTTGACATGAACACATCTGTGAAAACATACGGATGTATATGTATTTATATTTGCATGTGTCACTGCGCCTCTTAGTATAATTTTTATTTTTTAAGAATATTTAAAAGACCCAAAACCCCCTGATCCTCTCCCATATTTGTTTTTGTTCCGCGAAAGGGAAAAGAGTACCCACGAAAATACATAGGTACATGTGGACGCAGTTGCTCACACCTCATGTTTCCAAGTAAATCCTCCATTCGACAACATTTGGTTTAGTGTAAAAAGCACATAGAAATTTATATACCCACCATAGGGCTCTTAACATTTTAGCCGTTCTTTTTTCTCCACAATTTGGTTTTAGTCATACGTAAAAGGGGGCACCCCTGCGGAAAGAACTGTACAGCCATTTTTTTCTGGGTAGTGAAAGGAGGAAAAAAAAAAAAACTCACACACTTTCGAAGATGACATTTTGTTTTCACCTCAAAAGGGGGTAAATCATAAACACATATTTCGAATTCTCAATTCATATTGTACACAAAAAAAAAAGAAAAAAGCATAAAACCGGGGAAATTACAAAAAAAAAACAGGGAAAAAATAAAACATAATTTATGACAATACAGTGTACTATAATACAGTGCTGGAGAAACTCGGGGAAATATAACAGGAAATATTTTTCCAAAAATGGAAAAAAAAGGGAAAGGGAAAGCACAAATTGGGATTAACGTTATGATTGATAAGGTTAACGATATGATTAAGGCTAGGTGGATGTTAAAAGTCCAGCCAAGATTACGTCAAGCGTGCGAAACAGGACCAACCAGGCGCATTCCTACGCTCGCCCTACCTACAAAACAACACATCACACATGTGTGCAGGAAACTAAGCTGTCCAGAAAATTCTTTGTCAAGGTGAATAACAGACCTTCGTCAGCGGTGCTAAATGAGATGTCTTCTCCGCCTACAAAATAATCGTTCGAGCCGATGTTTATGTAAAGACTCCTGTGGGCGTAATTTTCCTCTCCACGTAAATTTTTCTTTTTTTCATTACTAGCCAAATCCTTCGCATAACTATCAAATAAAATTTTCGCATAGACAAAAAAAGGTTCCTCCCCTTCTTCCCCTTCCTTCCCCTTTGCATTACAACTGTTATTTTCATAAATTGTGCGCAATTTTTTGCAAACCATGTCGAATTTTTTTTTGCTAATTTTGGTGCACCTGAGCACGTAGGATGATTTATCCGTGACGTCATTCTGGACGTAAAACTTGTACCCTTTGTTATCCTTAAAAATAAGTTCGAGCAGATTTCTCTGTTGATCATTTTTAAGAAAAAAATTTTTTAAACATTCCAAGTAGGTTTTATTTTTCAATAAAAAATTATTGTTTCCAAAAATGAAGGTAATGTTTGTCTGTTGACATTTTCTGTTCATTCTATTTTCCAACAGCATGTCTGAGTTGTGGCACACGTTGAATAGCCTTTTCAAATACGAATTAAACTTATTTGTGTAATTGTGTACATTTAAAAGTTCCTCAGTGGATATGTCTTCTGTCGCGCGTTTAGCCGCTCTGTTCTTCATAATCAAAGAGACGACAGTCACATTTTTTAAGTCCTTTTTGCTTGACGCGTAATTGTACAGAAAATGGTGCAGGTCTTCTTTTTCAAGTTCGTCCATTTGGTAAAGGGAGCATTCATCGTTCATGTCCCTTGTGCATATGTAAAATTTCTTCTCTTCCTTATCGTACACGTAGAATATGAAATACGCGTAGGAGCAGAGGATGTAGTTCTGGTTCATGAAGGGCTCCGCGGTGGATCCTGCGGTGGGTCTTGAGGCTGGAATTCTTCCGGAGCTTCCAGAAGTGCTTCTCGAAATGGAGGTAGGCGGAGCACTGGGCGAAGCCGTTACGTTCCCCATCCCTCCCATCGGCGCAGACTGGCCATTCTTGTAAAACACAACGCGCTTGTCCACTCTGTAGGCGGCGACCACCAAATAGTTGCCCCTCTGCACGCCATCCCCGGGCAGCAAATTGTCCAAAGGGGGAATCCTATTCAAACGAGCCATTTTCTTCAAGTCCACCTCTTTTATGTGCTCGAAACCGATAATGTGATAATACGAATATCCAGTGAACAGATTTTTAGCATACCCAGTAACAAACCAGAGACTCTCCTCCTCATTTAAATCTTTTATCTTATCGATCATGGTTTTTTCTCTTCTGAAAAAATTCATTATCCGGTTTTTTAGACCGCCTAATTGTTCCTTCATGTAAGAACCATCATTTTGTAACGTGCAAATATTTGTGGGTGCATTTTTTTTCACATTTTGGGGGCCACTACTCTCCTTTTTATTTTTCCCTATAAAGAGGTAGCGTCCGTTTTTTCCCCTTTTCGCTAAGCTGTACAGACTCTGGGGGGGAAATAACAAGCCCTGCTTCTTACTCAAAAAGAACTTCTCATTTTCTGTCCTTTTTGCCTCATCTCGTGGAAGAAATGGGAATATAAGCAAGGGGAGAATTTTCAAATTCATAATTGTAAGAGTGCGCAAGTGGGTCGCAGCGGTTCTGGAGTGGAGGAAACAAAGGGAGAGTAAACAAAAAAAGGAAAAAAAAAAAAAAAAAAAGAAAAAAACTACGCGTGAGTATCAATCAGGATACAATAACGCAGCGCCAATTTGCAAAATGGATCATCAAATTGAGACCGCTTCGATGGTTGCTCTTAAAATACATGCAAAACATGAACGCAGCCATGTCGCCATGGGGGTGCTGGCGTACGAATCATGTTTGAGAGGAATTCCCTGCAGCGACGGCACGTTTATACCCCCGCGTGGTGTTGTTCTCGGACTAGCACTTCACCCTGTGGAACTTTCGCAACGAGTGTAACGTCTGAAGCATTTTAAGAGCGATCTGTTTTGTTCCCTCTTCTGTGTGAAAGCAACAGGGGCCGGGTTTATTGGGGTGGTATTCCCCCACGAGGCAATGAACGTGTAAAAATGCTTCACTTGCAAAGCATCGGAGAAGATGTTCCCTAATCACAAACATGTTAGTCATATGTTTGGAAGACGTGTTATACGTTATATTATATACATAGACTCGCATATGTACATTTAAACAAAAGCGGCGCGCCCAACCTAAGTCATTCTTCTCTCATTTTATGGCAAGCACATTCACACTTGGAGATTTCCCGTTCCTTCACCTACCAAAAAAGGTCAAACTGATTAGCACCCTCACAACTGCGTCTTATGAGAGTAAAGAAAAAAAAATCGTTTCCAATTACTGTTCCATTTTCCCTGCCCCTGGATTGTTTCCCATATTCTGAAATTAAAGCATCCTAAAAGGCTTGTACGTCCCACTCTTCCCTTTTTGCCCGAGCCCCATTTAAGTGGCTGAAGGGAATATAAAAATGTTTTCCGCATCGTACAAGTATAAACAATCACGCTAAAAACCTTTAAGGTATAATTTTCTTTTTATTCTTTTTTGCTGGCAAACTTTGCCATGCAATTGTACAATATCACCATGATGATGCTTCTTAAAGCAGAACTGGAAACTTTCGCCAATATGAAGTTTTGCATCACATTGCCATCCTCGCAAAACCAGTTATACCGCTCATACTCTTCTTTGAAAGCGTTCCGATGAATCGTTAAAGTGAGTGAGATTCCATTTTGAAGGTCCATTATCTACACGTAGGGATAATTAGCTACTTTTTGTCACAACGCAGGTATCTATGTTCATCTCCTTAAGGTTCATCAAAAATGTAGAAAAATCACAGCTTACACCTCATGTCTGCATTGTCAGCATCTTTTTTGTATATTTCCCTATTCACGTGACTTTAGACTGTCACCCAAAGTTTACAAAAAAGGGGGACATCCTCTTCCACTTCCTCAACATGGAAGGTGTTTAAATGACTCACTGAATCATCCACCTTTGACGCTAGCTCATATGGCCAGCATAAATAATCGCTCCCAAGTATGCGTTCCCCTGCACACGTGAAGGAGGCCTATTTCTTCCAATTTAATTTCCAAAAAAAAAAAATAAAATAAAATAGAATAAAAATAAAATAAAAATAAAGCGGAACTCACAGTTTTGTATACTCAAGAAAAGCTATTAAAATCGTGGATGAACAATTTATCCAACAAGGCCATGAAGGTGTCCCTCCTGAATTAGCGTGACGATGACATAAGTCCGTTTGGAAGACTCCAATACGTTTGTGCTGTAGTGATCGGCGAAAATCGCACGACTATTAACCTGACGGGGGGAGTGGCGTAAAACTATTGAATAGACACACCGCTCAGGCAGAGCGATCAAGCACACCTCTCTCACACACCGCAGTCAACAGAGGACGCCCAAACAAAATGAGCACGGCGAACGGCGAGGAATGCAAACTGATGCAAAGATACCCCAGCAAAAAGAAAGACCTAAGCAATGGCACATGCTCAGCGAAGGAGAAAGATGCAAGCAGAAGGAAACAATCATTCAATGACTTCGAACTCGAAATTGACGATGACATTATCACTCACTTGTCTTCTCGCATATGCAACAAAAATGTTACACATAAAATACTAAAGATCAACAATTTGATAGATGACCAGATGCATGACTATATCGCGAATAGTCCAACGTCCGAGGTAAGTGAATCCAACGATGAGAGTGACACCCACGAAAGTGTGGAGAAAGCACAGTTAAATTTACGTAATGGTTGTGCGGTTTGTCAAAATGGAGATGAAGAATCTTCCAGCAACAGCCTTTCGCACGATAATCCCGAAAGGAGGGGCATCTCATATGAACAGATACCCACGTATGAGCTTAACAAGGAGGGGCAAGGGAAGAGCAAAGAGAAAAGTAAAGGTAAGGGGAAAGGACAGCTGAATTCGGATCGCCCCCCTTTGGAACAACACCTTGCGGATGGGCGCACCGATTTTGACAGAATAAAAATGATAAACTTGCTAGGTGAAAACACAATTGTATACAACATCCGGGATGACCAGAACAACGTACTCTTCCTATGCTATGATGAAAAGAGCGAAGAGTGCGATGTGTGCGATAGATACAGGAGAAATTACATGTCCAATATGCATCCGTCCAGTTGCGCTCACCTGCGGGGGGGAGACGCCGCCAACGGGGTTGCGGCGATCAGCGAGATTGCCGCGATGAACGGGACTGTCGCGATGAACAAGCCTGTCGCGATGAACGGCTCTACCGCGACCAACGGGACTACCGTCCCGAACGCACTAAGCGAGTACTTCTTCGTTCTGGGGTCGACTTCCAACTCGAGGAAATACATACTGAAGCAGAGCAGCCTGGACTTCCTCTCAGTGCGCATACACATCGATGAGAAAAAAATAGGATGCAGGAAAAGCCACGATCCGCTAACCCTAACGTCCAACATAGCAGTGGGAAAGGGATTGAAGCTACTAAATATGATTAAGACAGACAGTGCACTACACAAAAAAATTGCCGATCTGAGTAAAGGGAAAAAAGTTGTCCTCTTGGTCGGAGATGAAGTCATATACTGCAACAACAAAATCTACGAGAAACCAAAAAATGAAAAGGAAGCTTCTGACTTCCTCAAATCCTACAACAACAACAAATGTTATAGTTACAGTAGCATCACGCTAATCGAATTAGAAACCGAAAAAATTATCACCGGTATTGATGAATCTATTGTTAACATATACGACATGGACGATTCAGTCGTGAAGAAAATCCTTGATGATTCTTCTATATACTTCTGCGCAGGGGCATTGAAAATTGAAAACATTCACATGCAGAAGTATATAAAAGTTATCAAAGGAAATATTGACAGCATCTTCGGTTTGTCACTAAATCTTCTCTTCCACCTTGTCAACTTTCTGTGAAATATGTGCACTATGTATTGCTCTCCGCAAATTCGTCGTTGTTTATTTTTCCATCCTTTTGTCCTGCTTCATCTTTTTTCCACCGTTCGAAATGGAATTTTTTCCCACGGTGAGTATTGTGTTGTGCCATTTTGCATCTCCTAATTTTGGTCACATAGGTGTGGTATAAGCAGATGGAACAGGAGATGGAACAGCAGACCAACCAGCAAATGGAGCGGCAGACGAACCAGAAGAAGGTCCCCTTCCTTCACCTTTCTTTTCCCTCCCTTATCTGCCCGTCTAATTTTCCACCGCATAAATTTACGATCACCACGTCTATGCGTGTATTCCATTTTGTCCAATGTTGTGTCCTGACAAACCAAGGAGTAACAAAAAAAGAAGGAAAAAAAAAATGGCTAATGGGAAGAGTGCCCCAATTATGGGACTTGCGATGCAAAAGCAGAGACTACCAAAATGAACGAAAAAGGCAAATAACAAAAGCGTAAAACGTGAAAAAACGCAGTGCGGTAGATGCGCGCGCCCTGTTTAAGTGGCACGCCTCTCTACCGATTGGACTTCCCTGGGTCGGTAAAAAACTTCACCCAGGCAAGATCCTCCACCCCCTTTTGTAGTGTCCCCCACAGCGCGCATCCCTCACTGCAGATTCACGTTTTTCTTCTTGTCCAACGCATGCGGTGTTATGCTGGGCGCGCTGGGCGACTTGGATCTACCCTTTGCTAAAAGGCTTTGAAAAAAGCTGTGCAAAGATTTATCATTTTGTTCCTTATTTGCGCTATTCTGGTTGTTGCTTCCGTTGTTTATAGGGGCGGTCGCTTCGTTCAGGGTGACATCGATTTTTATTTTGTCCACCCCAGCGTCAGTGCAATTAACGTTGTTATCTCGAGCACCATGGCGAATGTCATCACGAGCGCCATCACGAGTACCATGACAAATGTTCTCGCCACCGTCGCCATTATTATCATCGCCATCCTTATCGGCCCCGCTGGCCCCGTTCGACTCCACCTGCGGGGCTAGGCTCGCCAAAAAATCGTTGAAATAACTATCAGACACAATATTATGGCTATGCTCCACTATGCTTTTATTTGTTATGGGCTTCACGATAATGGAGTCATAGGGCTTATTAAAATTTTGCACGAAGGTATTCTGTATGGACTGGTTTATCAACCCCTCGTCATCATAGCCTGATGGCACAAACACCCTTTCGTAGTCGTCCAAAATGGCGTTGTCACTAAAGGGGAAGTTATAAATACGATGCATTATATACCTGTACAGGAGCTTCACATTTTTGGCTTCCTTGTTATTGGCTGTGTTGCAGAAAATAATAGCTGCTTGGTAATTCACCGCTAGGTTTCTCAGGTAGGCAATGATGACATCGATATACCCTTGGTATGTTCGATTGTTTAAAATTTCGTACCCGTCCGATTTGCAGATGACAAAGAGTATTGGGAATGACATGTTGATTTTTATCAGTCCGTCTCGTTCTACGTTGAATTTGTTTCCCTCACTGTTGGCACTGCTTGTGCGTAGTTGCACTTGGCCCTCAGCGGTTAAGTCTTCCATAAGGGGTTGTGACTCCCCGACAATGGTGCCATTTCGTGGGTTTACTCCAACTTGGCATTTTCTCCCCTGCTTTTTCTTCTCAAATGCGTCTCTTTTATAGTTATACACATAACTCTGCAAGCTCTCCTTCAGCTCACGGAGCACCTCAATATTGTAGTCAGAATGCAGGTGTTCAAAGATCACATACAACATATCGATCCATTGATTTATGTCAGACATGATGTTGTAAGGCTTGTACAAATCTGTGCATATGAGAATAACTACCTTCTTGATATCGCTAAATTTTTTTAAATTTTTAATTAATGAACTCACATATGAAGAGTGCTGCAGGATCCACACGTGGCTACTCCCTTTCACTTCATTTGATTTTTTATTTTCTTCTAAATTTTTTACACTTAAACATGCATAATCTAGTGGAAGAACTCCACCCCCATTTTGGTATAACACTTCTCCATCGTTTTTATCTCCTTGCAGTGAAATTTCTTGTAGCGATTTCACTAAGGAGGACTTCCCCACGTCCTTATTGCCGAGGATTATGATATGGCTACTCTCTAGCTCTTCGTTTTCCTGCATGTTTAATTTTTTTAGGATATTTTGGTATATGCTTTTTTTCTCCTGCCCCACATCCTCGTCTTTGTGCTCCCCTTTGTCCGCCTGGCTCTCCTCTACAGCATCTACCGAATCAACCGAAGCAACCACAGAAACGGCAGAAGCCGCATCGGCATCGTATGAGATTTCCAAATTGGAGTTTTCGCTGCCACTTTCGTCTGTTTCCCCATTATTAAGTGCATCCTCGTCCACTCCCCTGTTGCCATTCTGTTGATATCCCTCTGTCAGTTGCTCCGAAAATTTATGGCTCAACGGACACGGACCTTCGTCTGCGTCTTCATTTTTTGGTGCACTTTCATCCTCATTTTCGTCTGCGTCTTCATTTTTTGGTGCACTTTCATCCTCATTTTCGTCTGCGTCTTCATTTTTTGGTGCACTTTCATCCTCATTTTCGTCTGCGTCTTCATTTTTTGGTGCACTTTCATCCTCATTTTCGTCTGCGTCTTCATTTTTTGCTGCACTTTCATCCTCATTTTCGTCTGCGTCTTCATTTTCCGCTGCAGCTTCATCCTCACCTTCGAACGCTTCCTTCCCAGCTTGTTTCTTTCCAACTGCCATGTTACCCATTTCTGGGGATACTCCCTCATTTCGCGCAGCTTGGCTAAATTTCGATAAGCGCCTTGTCACGCTAATTTCCCGAGTGTCTTTTTGTTCTCCGTCGTTATTTGCCGCTTTACTCTTTTCCTCCTCTCCACTAAGTTCACTACTGCCTGCCCCTTGCTCATCCTCAACATTTTTCTTCTCATCATATACCTTCCTGTAGCTTTTTTCCTTCCCTGGGTTATACTTCCCATTGACACCATTTTTTTCCATTTTTTTCTTGTCATCGTCCATTTTCTTCTTTAATACCACTCCACTTTCTTCTTCATTCACTTTCCCACTTGCTGCAACCTTCATAAGATTAACCCTGCTCTTTCTGGAGGTGATGCCATTGTCCTTTGCGCTCTTTGCACTCCATTTCTCCTTATAAGTGTCCCTAAATTTCGCGTTGGCCTTTAGTCCCCCCGCCTTAGCTGTGTTGCTTTTTTTCAAAATGCTCATTGATGTGTTAGAAGAGTTCTTATTTTCGCGGTTCATCCTGATTGTCTTTAAATTGAATTTTTCTTGGGGGCAGGGATGGGAGGCTCTTAATTACAACGATGCGTAGGGCATATCTCTACCCATGTGCGCAGGGCATATCTCCACACATGTACGCAGGCATATGTATATATGTACGTAGGTGTGTTGTGGAACGACTGCCTAAGACGAAGCGACGAGGCCGAACCTGCCCCTCACGATGAATCAAAATGGGAAAAACGAAATGTGTCCCCCCGAACAACCTATCCTAATGCGATGGCATGCAAAAGGCGGACGGACAACCTAACAGTCACGCACGTGCTCTAATTAACAAAAAAAAAATTTAATAAATCAAAGCGTGGTATACAAGTGTGTACTCATACATGTCCCCATTTGTATGTGCACATAATCCTGTACTTATTATAGAAAGCAAGTTCACATTTGCGGAGCAAAATCTTTGTCACTTGCCGTCTGATTAACGCCAGCTTAAGCGTCAGCGAGTTCCTACAACACGGTACAAAAAAAAAAGAAAGAATTGTGAATGAGTGAAAAGACGCCAGTTGGATGCTCCTGCGTGGGAAAGTAGGCATGAACGTTGCTACGTTGATAAGTCGTTAGTGTATTTTCGTGTTGGCCTATTTGCGTGATGGTGCACGCGCATACTTATGCACACTTGTATGTGGTTTTTTTTTTTTTTTAACACCCGTTTTTGCGCTCAACAGAGGGGGGCATCAAATCAAAATATGCCTGAAGTTCCCCTTCCAAGCAGACCACTTAAGACTTTAAAAATTGACCCGAAAAAACGAAATAGAGTACAAAACGGGATAACCATACATGTTTGCAAAAATTGTGCTGTCAGTAAAGCTACACACGAATGTTCCCTTTGGTGTGGCAAGAAAAAAAAAAAAAAAAAAAAAAAAAGCCCGAGGTTACGAGATATAGAAAGAATGTGCATGCGCATTTGCTTCAAGATTGTTACTTTCCATGTGTCACAGATCTAAGTCACTGTGTTTAACGCAGAAATTATAGTAACTCCCTGAACCATACTTACGCACGTAAAAATACATTTGTGAAGATCAGCTTTCCATACGCATTTCCGCATCAACAAGCTTTGTCAATCGGTCAAAGTTATTCAGGCTATTGCTAAGTTATCACTCCATTATTTTTTTAACGAATAGACAAATTGGCACCCTTAAGACGTAAAAAAAAGAAAAAACATGCAATTTGCGCTACACACTCTGATGTTAACCGTTCAATATGTGGGATAAAAAAGGGAAGAAAGTCAAAAGATCAATTCTATGCTTTTATAGATCTGTCCCATCCTCTATTTTGTTTTTATATTTTTCAATTTTGGCTCTTATGTGTTAAAAAAAAATTGTTAAGAGGTCAGGTTAAACCATGCACCATGATTAAGAGGATCGTATGAGGGGAGGAAAAACGTTAAGCGTTGAGGAATGACTCCTTCGTTGAGATAGGAACCGTTTAGCGACATAGAAGATACATATTCCTCTTTTCAACTTTAAAAACCTTAAGTAGCGACAGCTCGTCCGTGCTCCTCCATGATATAGCTTCACGTTCTCATTTCGTAACAAATGTCTTAGCGTTGTTTTGAGGGGGTCAGGAAAAAAAAAAGAATGCACACATAGATACATATATATATATACTCCGAATGAACATAAGGGGGAAACTTCCCACATTGAAAGATGAGAGATACGTTGCGAAAACGGTAAACACATCCATAACTACAACCACAAGAGCACTAACGCGCCCGACTCATTACAGAATTCACCCCAAATCATCACCTTATAATAACCGCTGCGCCCATATGCGTGGAAGACACTCACACGGAACCAGCTGTAAAAATAAATTCCACTTCGCCAATAAATTACATTTTCCACTGGGGCACCAAAGTCGTGCCCCTTTTGTGAATATTTTCTCTACCCGTACAAACTTAAAGACAGAAAAGAAAAGAAAAAAAAAACGCCAAAAACGTAACTATTCTAATAACATTACTGCTCCAAGGGCATAGACTTGGAAGTATATTTTTTTGCCGATAGCACAATTGCAGATTTACTAATTTGGAAATGACTCCCACAGTTTCTCTCTTTCAATTTGTGAACATTCTTAACATTAGCAGAACAAAACGGAGGGTTAACCACATTTTGCATTGTTCCAGGCCGTCACGTGCACGCCGTTTTGGCGCTAAATTTCCGCATAGGTACATAACACGTACATATAAACCCTGAATATAAGTACGCACTGTTTACTTGGAGATGTGTTCACCATGTGGGCAGTCAGTAAGGCGTCAACCCCTTCTTTTTATTTATCATTGTGCCATGATATGCATATCCGAACATGTTTCTCCTAGCTCCATTTGTTCACACACAAAATTGTTACAGAAAAGTGTTCATACGTTTCTGCGTTGCGTCAACAAGGGTGATAGCTTCGTCAGAAACGTAAGGGAATATAGATCATCATTTCAGTCGCCAAAAATGGCCACCGGAAAATAAAAACTTGCGATATTTATTCGATTTTCGGGGGGCATATCTTTAAAGGAGCAATGGAATAATAACAGTGACTCATGCGTCTATGCAACATATTTTCCACCATTTTGCATTAAAAGGTCCTCCTCATCTCTCCTGCATTTTTTGTGCAACAGTTTTCTCTTTCTTTAAAAAAAATTATCCGGGCTATGTGGCACTACACAATTTATCACTCTGTAATTTGACCTGCTTTACCGCGTATCTTTCGGTCTTGTATTTTTTTTTTTTTTCCCATACTGCAACTGCGATGCTGTTCATTTTGAAGTTTTATTTTTTAATTTTATTTTGCAAATGTTTATATGGCTTCAGCTTGGTTAAGTTTGCCCATTGTTCTTACATTTTCTTTTTTTTTTCTCGCTTTGCCCCATTTCGTTGTCACCTTTTACGGCACTAGCTATGTGATCATCCAACTGATGGTGCAGCCGAACCGATAATCACTAAAAGGGGAAATGTTAACTTGAAATGCCTTAAAAGGCGCTTGCATTTTTACCATTTATATTTATCTATCTTAAGTGCAAACACTTTGCAACCAAAACGGGAAATAAAATAGAACGCGGCAGGCATAAAAATATGTCACAAATCATATGACAAGAAAACTGCAAAATGAAGTGAACAATTAACTTAGAGAAGAATCTATCTGCAGAATCTTCTACAAAAAAAAAAAAACACAACAAAGTTTACATTTCTTTGCAATAACAATCAGCTGCGATGAAATAGTTATTAAGGCGCATACAATTCTTTTTCTTTTTTTTTTCTTCCTTTTTTTTTTTCATTTTTTTTTTGTTGAACAAACGGAAGATAAAACAATGTGGTTCTCTTTCGTTACCTTCCTAAAAGCATTTTTTTAAAAGTACAAAATATGTTGAGGTAGAGAGGAAGAAAGAAAAAAAAATTAACCCTTAGCTATGGAGTTAGCTGTAATAACTAATTAAAAATTTGAAGTAGCACAAACGAACTGGTTGGTGCCTGTGAAATTTTTCCTTATACATGAAAGTCCCCTTTTTTTTGAGTGCCAATTTGTTTGTCTCTTTATTTTGTTCTCCCATTTGTGTGCCCATTTGCTCTCTGATTATTCCCCAGATTATCTGTCAATTCGTCCATTTGCCAACGTAGCGCCCTTTTCCCCTTGGCAAAAAGAGATCACACTTGTTGCTTAAAAGCCAGGTGGTTCTACTCCGCACTTCGTCGCGGCGGCTCGACTAAGAAGCCTTTCTGCGATCCCCTCTCCACCCCCTTGGCACCTTTCATGTGCCCCTTATTCTATAAGTATTTCCCAGCAAGATGATTGAATGTATCGAGAATTACATAAAAAATTTTAAGGAGAAGGAAAACATGTTTGTGAAAAAAAAATTGTCCATCATTGGGTCCCCCCTGTCGGCTGGACAGCCTTTGGGAGGAGTGCACCTGGCTTGTGACAATTTAAGGATGCTCGGTTTGCACAAGGTGATAGAGGCCTTGGGTTGGAGTTACGAAGACGTTGGAAATGTTACTACTGGCGGAAGTGGAGGAAGTATTGGCAGCGGTGGAACTACTGTAGACAAAGATGTCGCCGGGAAGGGAACCGATGAAGAAGCTGAAATGAAGGGAATGAGAAGCACCCACAACATAAGCTTCTCACATACAGAGGAGTATCATCACGGAATGGAAAAAATGAACGTAGACACAAAATTAAACCACTGCTGCAATGGGAAAGATAATACCAATTGGGAAAATCATAGCAGCGTTAATGATCACGGGGGCAAAGGATGCATGACCAGAAAGTGCGTACAAAATGGCTATTATAATAATATAAAAAATGTTGAAATTATTGGAAAATTTAGTGAAAAATTATTTCTCACAATGAGTAAAGAATTAAGGAAGAAAAATTTTGTATTAAACCTTGGAGGTGACCACAGCGTTGCATTTCCCAGCATTCTGAGCTGTTTGCAATTTTACCAAGATTTAAGAGTTATATGGATAGATGCCCATGGAGACATTAACATCCCGGAGACCTCTCCCTCAGGAAATTATCATGGCATGGCATTAGCTCACACCATAGGACTCTTTAAAAACAAAGTGCCATTCTTCGAGTGGAGTGAAAATCTCACATATTTAAAACCAGAAAATGTAGCTATAATTGGAATACGAGACATCGATATATATGAAAAAATTATCTTAAAAAAATGTAACATTAATTATTATACAATCTTTGACATTGAAAAAAATGGCATATACAATACCATCTGTACAGCTCTTAAGCTGCTAGATCCCCATGAAAATTGCCCCATACACATTTCTTTCGACATTGATAGTGTCGATAGTTTTTTCGCTCCAGGAACTGGAACCATTGCCAAGGGGGGCCTAAATTACAGAGAAATTAATTTATTAATGAAAGTGCTGGCAGACACAAAGCGCGTCGTTTCAATGGATTTGGTAGAATATAATCCATGTCTCGACGAAAATGATAAAAAGGTTCACAGCGATTTCTTGCCCATTTCGGAGTATGCCACAAAAACGGGCAAGCTTTGTCTGGAGCTTATTGCCAGGGTTCTCGGCAACGACATCGTCTAGCTGCCCTGTGCCAAGATAAATACCTATGTCAATGTTTGTCTATATAGCTTATAGCTCATAGCATATTTCTCGTGTGCGCTGGGCGTGAAGGAATATGTCCTGGAAGCAGCCCCTCTCGCACACTTTCCAAAGCGTAAAAAAGGAGAGGGGGCCCTGCGCGCTGTTCGGCCTATTACATATATATATATATCCATGACCCATTATCCACAATCCACCGGATCTGAAGTCTCATTTACCAATCGAGACCACAGGAGATATGCACGTCCTGACACTTACGCTTGTGCGTGTGCTTACATTCTTCGTCGTGCATGTATGCCCATTTATATGCATCCGATGCGTGCTTCAACTTTTCCTTCCCCCTTTGCAAATTTGTCAAAAGAAGCTCTGCCCCTAACTTCGCCGTGCACCAGAGCTTTCTCTATCGAATTTTTTATCTGTCCAACTGCGCATCTTCGCGTCCTCGCGTGTGGCAAAAAAAAAACTTCCCATGTGCCACCTATGGTGACCCTTTTTTACTTTTTTCTATTATTCTTATTTTAATAATTCATTTCTAATAATACAGAAAGTATACATTTTTTTTCAATTTTAAGTTAATTAAAAAAAACGTTTGAAAAACATTAACAATCTGGGAATGAAAAGCCTCAGAAAGATAACTATACATTAATATTACAATTTGATCTCTTATTTTTTCTCTGTTTTAAAAAAAAAAAGCATCAATTGTTATATTATGCTACATTGTATTATATTATATAAAAACAAATATTAATTATTAAAAAAAAACTTAAAAAAGATATACATTATGCGCGTATGTATATATATAGGTGTACATGACACATGTATATATATATGCTACATAGTACACGACGCACACGGTACGTGGTACTTTTATGTATATATATTAAAAAAAAATAAATACAAAAATGGGAATCGTACAATTCTAGGGAAACCACACGCTAGGGCACGGGCACGCTTGATGCGCGTACACAAATGCGTGGATATTACGGCACGTACATATACAGATGTATAGCAGTGTATAAAAGGGTGCGCGCGGGCATGCCAATTGCACATTTGCAAGCAACAATACACTCGCGCGTTGTCCATACGGAAATATACTACTACACATGTGTACACATAAGTGTGCATAATACGCCGATACGTATGTGCGCGATAAGCGTCAGAGCTATACGTATTCATCTGGGGGCGTATATAGGCCTATAAGTACAAATTCCTGCACTGCATTTCTCGCACTACAGATATTTATATCTGTATAAATTAAAATATACAGTAGTATACGGTAGTATACAGTAATGTACAGACGTATACAGTAATGTAGAGAAGTATAAAGTATAGCACTCTGGTCTCCTCTGCTAACGCCTTGCCTATTGGGGGTACATGCATAAATGCATTCTCTCGTATACTGTAAAATATCAATTTGAATTCCTGGTTTTAATTTGTTTAAAAATTTAATTAGTTTTAATTATATTTAATTTTGTTGCATTCCATGGATATGGATGGGGTGAGGGGGGATACTTGTGGAGGTGATAATTCCTACATAATGGTGTACTCTAAAATATACACATGTGTTTGTTTCTTTTTCTCAGATAGCTATTTTAATCTTTATCCTTTCTTTCAGCTTTTTGGCTATTTTTCGCTATTTTTTTTTTTTTTTTAAAGACTTGACCATACTTTTTTTGAAAAAAAATTATTGTGTCAGTTAAAGAATAAACAAAGATTTATCAACTTTGTCCATTTCGCTCATGTGCACGTCGCAGTTTTCAAACAACTTCTTGTCATAATTGTTGCACATTCCATAATTGAAAATTTTGAAATAGTCCTTCTCTGCACCAAGACTTTTGGCCTTTCCGAATAGAGAGAAATTTTCCCAGCTAACTAGGTTGTCGGGGTTTTCCTTTTCCTTCATTATTTTGCTGCACAAGTTAGTTTGCTGTTCAGAGTCTACTTCAACGTCCATCATGTTATTGCCACTCATTATGTTCCTGTTGTTGCCTGAGAAATCAGGCCTTGCGGCTCCGTCGCTCTTTTGTTCTTTGTCAAGCATCAGGTACTTGCATAGCATGCGTTGCGTCCTGCCATTACAATCTGCGCCGTTGGTCATGTGGACGCCGCTAGTGCTCATTTCGGCCTCGTTGTTCCTGCTGCCCATGTTCAAACTCATGTCGTTCATGTTTCCCATGTTGAGAGGCAAGTCGCTGATGTTCCCCATATCAAGGGGCAAGTTGTTTAGGCTGTTCATGTCGAGTGGCAGGTGGTTCAAGCCGTTCACATTCATGTTGCTCATGTTGTTCAAATTGCCCATATTGTTCATGTTGCCCATGTTGTTCATATTGCCCATGTTGTTCACATTGCCCATGTTGTTCATATTGCGCATGTTGTTCAGGTTAACCATTCCGTTCATGTCGTTCATGCCACTTATACCGCTTATGTCCATGTCCATGTTACTCATGCTGTTCATACCAAGGCCGTTCAAGTCGCTCATATAGTTCATGTTGCCCCCGCTGTTCCCGTTGTTCATGTTCATGTTCATGTTCATTCCGTTGACGCCACCCATGCCATTGGAGCTGTTCATGGTGTTCAAGCTGCTTATACTTCCCATGCTTCCCATGCTATTTAAAGTGTTCATGGCGTTGACACTGTTGTTTATGGTGTTGGTACTAAAAAAAAGGTCCTCGTAATTCAGCTTGTCCAAGTTGGTTCCATCGAAATTGTAATAATTATCTTCCGGTCCGTTATTGTGCATATTCATACTCATGTCCAAATTTTCAGCATTCGGTGAGGCTATGTTAAAGTTCATTAGGGAGGATGAATTGTTGTTGTTTCCAATGCCTTTATTGTTCCTGGCATATTTCATTAAGGCTCCGTTGCTGCTGTTGCTACCTCCAATCATGTTGTTGTTCGCGAAATTTCCCAACGAATTGTTTCCAACTTCATTTAGCATACAGTTGCCAATGTTGCTTCCTTTTCCAAATTTTTCTATGCCACTGTTGTGTTCTTCTAGGAAGCCCAAAACGTTCAAATTGTCATTCAGAAATTGCTCCTCATTGAACTTTGTACAATCCTCATGCTTTAGGTAATTTCCTACAGACGATGGAATGTCATTCCTGTTCCTTCCGTCACACCGACTACTGCTGCTGTTGTTCATAATTTCGGCATTCTTGTACTTGTGATTCTTGTGGCCCTTCTTGTGGTAGTCGTGCGTATCGTTCTTCCTTCCAATCTTGTTTCCGCTGTGGTTCGAGCTCTGATTTCGGCCGTGGTTTCCGCCCTGCTGGATGCCATTTCCACCTCCGTTCGTGCTTCCACTCTTGATGGCGTTTTCTACACCTCCCTTCTTGCTGCTGTCGTGGCAGTTGTCCGTCGTGCTGTCGTTCAGTGCATGGGGGTCCACTGCTTCCGCAACATCGCCAACACCATCATCTTCCGTGAGCGCGCTAACTTTGTTCGGGTGAGTTGTCTCCTTTTTCTTGGGCATAACACAATACGTTTCATTCCTCTTGCCGTTTTCTCCGTTGTGCATATTGTTGCTGATGCCGTTTCCGCCCTTCTTTTTCTCATAATCCAATTTGTCATTCTTCATTTTGCTCGTTCCAATGATTATATTCTTGTCTGTTATTTCCATTGGATGTTCCCTTAATTCATTCTGGCCATGAGCATATCTGCAGAATTGCCCTGAGAAACATTTCCCCTTAATAAAGCTTTCGCACAAGGCCGTTTTGTACAAGTTTTCTGTGGCTCTCAATTCGATGTTCGTGTGTGCGTACTTGCATTTCTTATCATTGCATGATTCGTTAATTTTCAATTTTGGGCACAAGCTCGTTTTGCACAAATTGGGCAATTCTCTCAGTTCATTCTGTGCATGCGCATACAAGCAGGTCTTTCTCCTTTCGCATTTCCCCTTAATATACCATGGACAGATCTTCGTCTTGTAAAATAGGATCCTCCTCTCGCTGGTGTTTACCACATTGCTCAGATTTTCTTCCTTCCTCATGTTTCTAAAATCGTCATTCATCTTTTCCTTCGGTGCCGTCGGAAACATTTTCCTTTCCATAAACTTGGAAAAATTTTTCTTGCCATTCATTTTGTGTAGATATAGCGGGGTTGGAAAATTCGGATGAAGTTATTTTGAGTTCCCTTCTGGGTGGAGTTATTTTCCGTAGTCTTTTTGCTAAACGTGGGTAGGTATATATATATATATACATACATACGGGTGCACTTCTTTGTTCCTATGTTGCTGCCTTCTCGCACGCGTTTCTTCTTCTTTCCGCGTGTGTGCCAGCGAAGTTATGGGTATGCGCTCAGTACTGTACAATCACAATTAAATGGTAAAGAAATGCCAAGAGTAATTAACACCTTACGGGCAGGGAAACGAATGCACCGCGAAGTCAAAAAAAAAGATATCTCCCCTCGTACGGTAATAAAAATGATGCAAATAGCACGGTTATTAGCACACGTATAATCGTATAAGCATTAACCCAATGGGCGCTTGGCAAGTTGCCCAATGCTAATTTTTCAGGTGGAAAAAAATGTACCGTGTGTTGTATACTATATTCTACAGTAAGGCCGTTAAACAAAGGCATAAAAAGGGTAAGCAGATTGGATAAAACACAATGGGGAGGGGGGGGGAATAATATGGTCTCTCTTTTGCTTGTTTTTTTGTTCTCTCTCTATCAATCTTTTTATCTCTCCTTTTTTTTATCTCGGATTGCTCGAAAAAAAAAAAAAAAGGTGCACTGTGTACGTATTACACAAATGGCGTAAGACTTGGAGACTCGTTCTTCTACACGTTCGAACTGTACATACACACGAGTACTGACATATATATATGCGAATATAGGTGCTCACATATGTGTACCAATGCGCGAATGGTATAATATGTGTATAAATGCAAGGCACGCCAATTTGTTCCTTTATATTTTTCTCTCGCGCCTATACATTATCATTTTTATTTCGTTGCCTAAATGAGTGAGCGGGTGCATGTTCATATAAATCTGCACCTGCGCCTCCCTGTCCGCGTGTATACGTTACGACAATGCGCAGTGTGCCTTATGGTACGACTCGACAAACGCTCATTCATTCGGGTGTATAAATGTGGGCATATATATATACACGTACATATACGCACAGTGCTATGGGGGCTGAATAGGCGTGGTCGCAATATGCTCGCGCGTAAACGTTGCACCGGTAGGTACTTGTCTAAACAGCTGTATAAAAATAACGTACCGTGTGATCGCTGGTGCAAAATTACACTGGGTGTGGATGATCACGCTGTCGTGTCGTATGCTCGTGGTACACATAGACGCACATATATGTATACATATATATGTACGTACATACGTAAACGAATACGTGCATATGCCCACGCTCATTCGTATACCTCCACACACATACACTCAACGTGGGTCAATATTAATTATATGTGGGGATAAAACAAATATTTAAAAAAGAAAAAAAAGGTGTGGCAATTATACAATAAAACTTTGCCTAAACATCTGTATGGTTAAAAAATAAAAAAATTTCATATAAAGGATCGTAAAAAATAAAATCTACATGGAATAATATCTCGAAAAAATGGCGCGCTAAAAAAGGGACGCAGTATACAAATGGGGTATTAAAAAAAGGCAGGCTATAGAAAAAATAGAGTATTGCATTACATAGGGAGAGATGAAGTACAAAGCAAAGCTGTACAAAATAAAATTTTAAAAAAAGATATCTTAAAAAAAAGGTGACCTCAAAAAAATGCGATCTTAAAAAAGGCAATTTTAAAAACGCAATTTTAAAGACGCTATCTCAAAAATGCAATTTTAAAAATGCAATTTTAAAAAGGCAATTTTAAAAACGCAATTTTAAAGACGCTATCTCAAAAATGCAATTTTAAAAATGCAATTTTAAAAAGGCAATTTTAAAAACGCAATTTTAAAGACGCTATCTCAAAAATGCAATTTTAAAAATGCAATTTTAAAAAGGCAATTTTAAAAACGCAATTTTAAAGACGCTATCTCAAAAATGCAATTTTAAAAATGCAATTTTAAAAAGGCAATTTTAAAAACGCAATTTTAAAGACGCTATCTCAAAAATGCAATTTTAAAAATGCAATTTTAAAAAGGCAATTTTAAAAACGCAATTTTAAAGACGCTATCTCAAAAATGCAATTTTAAAAATGCAATTTTAAAAAGGCAATTTTAAAAACGCAATTTTAAAGACGCTATCTCAAAAATGCAATTTTAAAAATGCAATTTTAAAAAGGCAATTTTAAAAACGCAATTTTAAAGACGCTATCTCAAAAATGCAATTTTAAAAATGCAATTTTAAAAAGGCAATTTTAAAAACGCAATTTTAAAGACGCTATCTCAAAAATGCAATTTTAAAAATGCAATTTTAAAAAGGCAATTTTAAAAACGCAATTTTAAAGACGCTATCTCAAAAATGCAATTTTAAAAATGCAATTTTAAAAAGGCAATTTTAAAAACGCAATTTTAAAGACGCTATCTCAAAAATGCAATTTTAAAAATGCAATTTTAAAAAGGCAATTTTAAAAACGCAATTTTAAAGACGCTATCTCAAAAATGCAATTTTAAAAATGCAATTTTAAAAAGGCAATTTTAAAAACGCAATTTTAAAGACGCTATCTCAAAAATGCAATTTTAAAAATGCAATTTTAAAAAGGCAATTTTAAAAACGCAATTTTAAAGACGCTATCTCAAAAATGCAATTTTAAAAATGCAATTTTAAAAAGGCAATTTTAAAAACGCAATTTTAAAGACGCTATCTCAAAAATGCAATTTTAAAAATGCAATTTTAAAAAGGCAATTTTAAAAACGCAATTTTAAAGACGCTATCTCAAAAATGCAATTTTAAAAATGCAATTTTAAAAAGGCAATTTTAAAAACGCAATTTTAAAGACGCTATCTCAAAAATGCAATTTTAAAAATGCAATTTTAAAAAGGCAATTTTAAAAACGCAATTTTAAAGACGCTATCTCAAAAATGCAATTTTAAAAATGCAATTTTAAAAAGGCAATTTTAAAAACGCAATTTTAAAGACGCTATCTCAAAAATGCAATTTTAAAAATGCAATTTTAAAAAGGCAATTTTAAAAACGCAATTTTAAAGACGCTATCTCAAAAATGCAATTTTAAAAATGCAATTTTAAAAAGGCAATTTTAAAAACGCAATTTTAAAGACGCTATCTCAAAAATGCAATTTTAAAAATGCAATTTTAAAAAGGCAATTTTAAAAACGCAATTTTAAAGACGCTATCTCAAAAATGCAATTTTAAAAATGCAATTTTAAAAAGGCAATTTTAAAAACGCAATTTTAAAGACGCTATCTCAAAAATGCAATTTTAAAAATGCAATTTTAAAAAGGCAATTTTAAAAACGCAATTTTAAAGACGCTATCTCAAAAATGCAATTTTAAAAATGCAATTTTAAAAAGGCAATTTTAAAAACGCAATTTTAAAGACGCTATCTCAAAAATGCAATTTTAAAAATGCAATTTTAAAAAGGCAATTTTAAAAACGCAATTTTAAAGACGCTATCTCAAAAATGCAATTTTAAAAATGCAATTTTAAAAAGGCAATTTTAAAAACGCAATTTTAAAGACGCTATCTCAAAAATGCAATTTTAAAAATGCAATTTTAAAAAGGCAATTTTAAAAACGCAATTTTAAAGACGCTATCTCAAAAATGCAATTTTAAAAATGCAATTTTAAAAAGGCAATTTTAAAAACGCAATTTTAAAGACGCTATCTCAAAAATGCAATTTTAAAAATGCAATTTTAAAAAGGCAATTTTAAAAACGCAATTTTAAAGACGCTATCTCAAAAATGCAATTTTAAAAATGCAATTTTAAAAAGGCAATTTTAAAAACGCAATTTTAAAGACGCTATCTCAAAAATGCAATTTTAAAAATGCAATTTTAAAAAGGCAATTTTAAAAACGCAATTTTAAAGACGCTATCTCAAAAATGCAATTTTAAAAATGCAATTTTAAAAAGGCAATTTTAAAAACGCAATTTTAAAGACGCTATCTCAAAAATGCAATTTTAAAAATGCAATTTTAAAAAGGCAATTTTAAAAACGCAATTTTAAAGACGCTATCTCAAAAATGCAATTTTAAAAATGCAATTTTAAAAAGGCAATTTTAAAAACGCAATTTTAAAGACGCTATCTCAAAAATGCAATTTTAAAAATGCAATTTTAAAAAGGCAATTTTAAAAACGCAATTTTAAAGACGCTATCTCAAAAATGCAATTTTAAAAATGCAATTTTAAAAAGGCAATTTTAAAAACGCAATTTTAAAGACGCTATCTCAAAAATGCAATTTTAAAAATGCAATTTTAAAAAGGCAATTTTAAAAACGCAATTTTAAAGACGCTATCTCAAAAATGCAATTTTAAAAATGCAATTTTAAAAAGGCAATTTTAAAAACGCAATTTTAAAGACGCTATCTCAAAAATGCAATTTTAAAAATGCAATTTTAAAAAGGCAATTTTAAAAACGCAATTTTAAAGACGCTATCTCAAAAATGCAATTTTAAAAATGCAATTTTAAAAAGGCAATTTTAAAAACGCAATTTTAAAGACGCTATCTCAAAAATGCAATTTTAAAAATGCAATTTTAAAAAGGCAATTTTAAAAACGCAATTTTAAAGACGCTATCTCAAAAATGCAATTTTAAAAATGCAATTTTAAAAAGGCAATTTTAAAAACGCAATTTTAAAGACGCTATCTCAAAAATGCAATTTTAAAAATGCAATTTTAAAAAGGCAATTTTAAAAACGCAATTTTAAAGACGCTATCTCAAAAATGCAATTTTAAAAATGCAATTTTAAAAAGGCAATTTTAAAAACGCAATTTTAAAGACGCTATCTCAAAAATGCAATTTTAAAAATGCAATTTTAAAAAGGCAATTTTAAAAACGCAATTTTAAAGACGCTATCTCAAAAATGCAATTTTAAAAATGCAATTTTAAAAAGGCAATTTTAAAAACGCAATTTTAAAGACGCTATCTCAAAAATGCAATTTTAAAAATGCAATTTTAAAAAGGCAATTTTAAAAACGCAATTTTAAAGACGCTATCTCAAAAATGCAATTTTAAAAATGCAATTTTAAAAAGGCAATTTTAAAAACGCAATTTTAAAGACGCTATCTCAAAAATGCAATTTTAAAAATGCAATTTTAAAAAGGCAATTTTAAAAACGCAATTTTAAAGACGCTATCTCAAAAATGCAATTTTAAAAATGCAATTTTAAAAAGGCAATTTTAAAAACGCAATTTTAAAGACGCTATCTCAAAAATGCAATTTTAAAAATGCAATTTTAAAAAGGCAATTTTAAAAACGCAATTTTAAAGACGCTATCTCAAAAATGCAATTTTAAAAATGCAATTTTAAAAAGGCAATTTTAAAAACGCAATTTTAAAGACGCTATCTCAAAAATGCAATTTTAAAAATGCAATTTTAAAAAGGCAATTTTAAAAACGCAATTTTAAAGACGCTATCTCAAAAATGCAATTTTAAAAATGCAATTTTAAAAAGGCAATTTTAAAAACGCAATTTTAAAGACGCTATCTCAAAAATGCAATTTTAAAAATGCAATTTTAAAAAGGCAATTTTAAAAACGCAATTTTAAAGACGCTATCTCAAAAATGCAATTTTAAAAATGCAATTTTAAAAAGGCAATTTTAAAAACGCAATTTTAAAGACGCTATCTCAAAAATGCAATTTTAAAAATGCAATTTTAAAAAGGCAATTTTAAAAACGCAATTTTAAAGACGCTATCTCAAAAATGCAATTTTAAAAATGCAATTTTAAAAAGGCAATTTTAAAAACGCAATTTTAAAGACGCTATCTCAAAAATGCAATTTTAAAAATGCAATTTTAAAAAGGCAATTTTAAAAACGCAATTTTAAAGACGCTATCTCAAAAATGCAATTTTAAAAATGCAATTTTAAAAAGGCAATTTTAAAAACGCAATTTTAAAGACGCTATCTCAAAAATGCAATTTTAAAAATGCAATTTTAAAAAGGCAATTTTAAAAACGCAATTTTAAAGACGCTATCTCAAAAATGCAATTTTAAAAATGCAATTTTAAAAAGGCAATTTTAAAAACGCAATTTTAAAGACGCTATCTCAAAAATGCAATTTTAAAAATGCAATTTTAAAAAGGCAATTTTAAAAACGCAATTTTAAAGACGCTATCTCAAAAATGCAATTTTAAAAATGCAATTTTAAAAAGGCAATTTTAAAAACGCAATTTTAAAGACGCTATCTCAAAAATGCAATTTTAAAAATGCAATTTTAAAAAGGCAATTTTAAAAACGCAATTTTAAAGACGCTATCTCAAAAATGCAATTTTAAAAATGCAATTTTAAAAAGGCAATTTTAAAAACGCAATTTTAAAGACGCTATCTCAAAAATGCAATTTTAAAAATGCAATTTTAAAAAGGCAATTTTAAAAACGCAATTTTAAAGACGCTATCTCAAAAATGCAATTTTAAAAATGCAATTTTAAAAAGGCAATTTTAAAAACGCAATTTTAAAGACGCTATCTCAAAAATGCAATTTTAAAAATGCAATTTTAAAAAGGCAATTTTAAAAACGCAATTTTAAAGACGCTATCTCAAAAATGCAATTTTAAAAATGCAATTTTAAAAAGGCAATTTTAAAAACGCAATTTTAAAGACGCTATCTCAAAAATGCAATTTTAAAAATGCAATTTTAAAAAGGCAATTTTAAAAACGCAATTTTAAAGACGCTATCTCAAAAATGCAATTTTAAAAATGCAATTTTAAAAAGGCAATTTTAAAAACGCAATTTTAAAGACGCTATCTCAAAAATGCAATTTTAAAAATGCAATTTTAAAAAGGCAATTTTAAAAACACTATCTCAAAAATGCAATGAGAAAAATATCACTATGTTAAACATTAAGTGGCTCACGGATGGGGAACGTAATGGCGATACGTCGACATGAACTTGGCGCGTGCATTCGACTCGCGTGTAGATATGACTGCGTGAAATGTTCTACATAAAGATATTTAAAAAAAATACAGAAACGCATAAATTGCAAGAAAAGGACGAAATTAAAAAAATTCAATTTTAATTACGATTACATGTAATAACTGTTACTACTTTATCGTGTGAAAAAAAATATTTCTCGAAATATTACAGTGTATATATCTATATATGCAATGCGTTTTAAACGTGCCCAGATGTGACATATACAATCGTGCATGTCTGCATATATGAGCATCTACATGCGTGTGCCTATGGTTTACATGCACGGGCGAATACGCATGTAACATATGGCTTCATATATTAGGAGGACACACTGCTTTGCCATTCGCATGTATGGTGCTATATATGGCGATACATATCAATATACGTTCACAATATGCGTCGATATATGTCAATGTGCCTCAATATACATCGTTACATACCTCTACACATGCACGCTCTTTCTCACACAACATGAATCCGCGCAGTGAACAATATAGTAAATGCAGGCGCCTCGCCGAAAGACGTGAATAAACTCATAGAAACAGCGGCAACCCACGGCGTGTTAAAAATGAAGAGATTGCAAGCAATTATACTTCAAAAAAAATAAGGAAAAAATAAAAAAAGAAAAAATATAAAAATAAATAAATGCATAAACGAACGATCAAAAGGAAGGTTTAAAAAAAAAAGAAAAAGCTCCGTAAAATTAAAGAAATATTTCGTATATTTTAAAAAAAAGAATTTCGAAAAAGTTAAAAAAATAATATCGCTAAAATTAAAAAATAAAGTCTCCGCTTCAATGCAAATCGAAAAAAATAGGCTTAAACATCGAATAGAAAAAGCAATCTCTCTCTAGATGTATATTTCCCTGTTCGTACTTACAGAAAACATAGAACATGGCACTTTCATGAAATTTACGAATGGTGATGGGAATTTCCACCTTAAAAGGTGTGTACGCGCGGTGTCCTTATAGGCTGGGGGGAAAGGTACTGTCGCGCCTTTCAGGAAATTAGTATATGAGCCTCGCGCGGTTGTAAAAAAAAAAAATGTGCACGGAGTCAGAAAAAATGCAGAGGAAGGCAGGCGTTCTTTTCTTGCATACACATGTGCATATCCTCATTCATATGTACACACACTTCGGATGTGCTATGAAATGGCAGGTTGTGAGTGGGGACACCAAGTAGCAAAGAATGTATAATACGCGAGTATAACAATTCTGACACGTGAAAAAATAAAAAGTGAGAAGAGACAAGTGAAAAAGTAGAAAAGTGAAAAAGTAGAAAAGTGAAAAAGTAGAAAAGTGAAAAAGTTAAAAGTAAAAAAGTGAAAACTGAAAAAGTGAAAACGTGAAAAAATAAAACAAGTGT
Organism: Plasmodium inui San Antonio 1; assembly: GCF_000524495.1. NCBI lineage: Eukaryota > Apicomplexa > Aconoidasida > Haemosporida > Plasmodiidae > Plasmodium > Plasmodium inui. The sequence goes on from NW_008481839.1 coordinate 268,951, forward strand.
AAGAGGGTGAGCGTAAAAATTTCTTCGTAAAACGTAATGATAAAAAATTAAAAAAAAGTAGGGCTTGTAATTGGCTGGAATAGAAGATCGCAAAGGGGGGTGAGCGAAACCTAAAGTGGCCTCATACATACGCGTAAGCTGGAAGAAAATAAAGCCTATGCACACTTATGCGAGTGTGAAGGTATGCAAGATAAGTCTAGGCGGGTAGTCAAGGGGTAAAAGTGTGCTATACCTATATATATATACACACATATATATATGCATTTACACATGTGCACGCTCTTCTTCTGAGGCTCGACCTCGTAAAGCCGCTAGCATATAAACATGCGTAAACTTTAGTTATACGATTGGCTAAAAACAAGCTGCTTTCGTTAAACACACAGGTTGTGTGTGTGGGGGGGAAGCGCGATTGTGATGAGCGAATTCTCCCGTATGTTGCATATATTATACACAAACATACATGGCACATGCGCATGCAATCACAATACGTGCTCCAGGGAACTACGTGAAAATTTCTCTCGTGCCTTCTGTCGCTTAACCGCTACTACAGCCGTTCCCACGTGCGGGCACATATGCACGGGGAGAGCAGAAATAAAATTTAATATACATAAAAATAAAAAGGGGCGTGTTGCCATACCGTTGGGGAAAAAAAAACTAATAAAAAAAAAGCACTAAAGGTAGCATTATACATGTGCACATATATATATATATGTAGGTATTATCTATCTAGACATATACACACATGCATGGCACAAGCTCACGTATATTCCTTCCTTCTCGAGACAGGCCGTGTATATACAGTGAGATTCATGCGCACAAGTGCGTCCGTACAAGTGCATGTTCGTACGAATATATACAATCCGTACAGCACATACACCTTAACAGTGCACGTGAATTTAATTTGAAAGGAATATATATCCTTCAACACAAAAAAGTAACTATTAAAAATTATTAAAGAAACATTTAATGCAAGATAAACATTATATATTTCTGTTTGGATGGGTTAATTGCAGGTATAAACATGCAGGGGTCAAATTGTACGAAAATGAAAAGGCATAAATACATATAAGAAATATGTTTGTATATAGAAACAAGCAGGCGTGGCGCAAGGGGGGAGGATGTGCGAATAGGCATTCCAAATAGAAAAAAAGGTCTCAAAAAAAAAAGTATGGGGAAATTTCACTATATATAACGTGGTACTCTTATATATACGTATACGTAAGCGCCTAATATAGGTATATATGGGCACATATAAGTATATATATTTACGTACTGAGGTATATTAGCAAAGGCCCATATGAGATGGGGGGGGGAGGGCGACGCAGTTTTATATTAATATATCAATGTACATATATATATATACGATAAAAAAGAATAAACAGTTTACGTAAAATTATATAAACATGGGTTGACATGAATAACTTCTTTTTAAAGATTTAAAAAATATTACAATAAAAAAAAAAATAAAATAAAACATGCTATTTTGTAATAACAGGTTTAAGTTTTAAAGTACTACTTTTTTTGGGGTGAGGGGAGGACTTTTTTTTTTCTTATAAGCAAAAATTTTCTGTAATCTTCTTTTAATCTTTTGGGCGTTTTATATCATTTTAACTTTTTGCATTAGCTTCTCTTTGCTTCTATGCTTTTTTGGGTTTTTACGTTTTTGCTCTTTTTATTTTTCTTTATTTTTGTTTTGTTTTTGCTTTTGTTTCTGTTTTTCTTTTTATTTTTGCTTTTGTTGATATTTTTGTTTTTATCTTTGCTATTACTGCCGTTTTATTTTTTTTTTTTTGCAATGTCATTATATATATGGTTTATAAAAAGTTTCACAAAAACTGCCGTAAAAAACATGACATATTTTTTTGCTATATATAATTTATAATCATTAAGGGCTCGTTCTTTACATATATATATGTACATTCACGTATAGGGGGCGCCAAAATATATATGCAAGTGTAACGAAGTATTATAATTATACATACATATAATATTAATATATATCAGAAAATGGTTTATTTTTTTTCTTCGCTGAATTTGGCCTAAATTCAGATTTCAAGAATTGTTCCAATTAAATTAATGGCGTAAAAAGTAGGGGTATAAAAAAAAAAAAAAATACATCATCTATCCTATAAATTAATGGATCGGCCGAGACGTCCTCACTGCATAAATGGCAGAATTGCTCATACGTATAGAATATTGTACAAATTGTTTGTACTTTCACGTCGCCTATGGTTCATATATACAATATGCGTAGATAAAGTTCAAATCGATTCTTCTCCTCTTAAAAAAAGAAGCTGCCTCTACGCGATTGCATATGTATACATATATATGAGAGTTTCAATTTTAAGTGCCTTTTTCTCGCGCCCTTTGTGGATATAAAAATTTGCATATATATATATATATGCGCAATGTAATGTAATAGTATTATATATATAGCTCTTGTTATGCGCCTATAGGGAGAAAAAAATGCCGCGAAAAAACGGAAGAGCAAAACCGATCTTGTAGCCCTAGTTCCATGTATACGCTCCCAATACATACGTCCTATTTGTACAGAAGCGTGCTCTTCATGATTATTATATACGCCTTTTAGCAGGTTGTATGAATATTACAGGCGCGGCCCTATACGTCGCACGTATATACTTTATATTTATATTCTATACATATAAATAATAAATATATATGTAAATTTATGCCTATGTGGGGCTGCCTATATGAGCCCATTCGAAGTAAAAAAACGCGCCATAGGCGAGTGTTCTTCACCTGCAATATGTGCACTGCTTCACTGCGCATGTGCTTAACATCCTGCATCGCGTGAATGGCAAAAATTGCGTGACGCACAAGTTGTTCTGTCGGAAAAAATTGAGCCACAAAAAAAAAACAAAAAAGAAACATATGTATAGTAAACCTAAATATATAGTACATATATAATGTATATAATATATGTATATATAACTGCGCGAGACGCCACCTCGTAAAATCGAGAAAACGCTCTTCTCATGGCGAACAAACACTTATTCAGAGCATATTTTCGCAAACCGGTTGCAAAACATATCCGCGCTGCATGTTACATTTATAAGTGCGCAAAAACAAAAAAAAGGACATTAACTTGCGCGCAAAATGGCAACGGCCGTAACTACCCCTTTCCTTCCTTTTGCAAAATTATGGCCCAAATTTTAAGCAGTACGAATTAAACGTTTGTAGTAAGGTGTCAAAACTGCTGCTGTTGCTGCCACGTAAGCGAAATCGCGCCGATGTTTGGCATATCGACCAAACGTAGCAATAGACGGCAATTTCGGATCCAGGCAACCCCGCTCTACCCACAGCACATATTAATAGCCTCATGTACGTTTAAAAAGCCGCGCGTGCTTTTGGCCACTTCACCTGACCGACCGATTAACAATTTTGAGAAAATGCACTGCACGCCCGGTGTCGCTGTCTTAAACGCTTCTTCGGATTGGATGCCAAGTTGCATAGCCGAGATCATAAAAAAATTATGCCCATTGCCAACGCGAAGGGGGAACGCTAATAGCAATCCCAGTGCAATAATAGTTATCGTGCCCTTATATATAACATTTGAATAGCACGGCTGGTCGTTTAAAAATTTTTTTTTTTTTGTTACTTGTACCAAGGGCGCACCTCCGTAATACCACCTGTCGGTCGCGTATGTTGCGCACAACGTACAGCACATGCGCTTTGGGCACGTTTTATTGCGCCCACATGTTCCGATTGGAAAAATAGAACATATAAATAATGTGACCCCGTTTTAATTGACACGTGAAAACAAAGCAGACCTGTAACACTTTTCGCGTGCATGCAATTTTTCTATTTTAACCCCCGCGCGACATGGGAGAGTGTGGCTTTTTTTCTGTTTGCGATTAATGGGGCTTTTCCGGGCACGCCACAAATAGGTACATACAGATAAGTATATATATGTATATATATGCACGATGACCTTACCGCGTTTGTGCAAGTGGCCTTGCGTTTCATTTTGCCGCATTTTGGCCCCCCTTTTGTATCCCCCTGCGGTAATGATTAAATCGCCATTATGGGCAACCCCCACGTGTAAGAAGAGGCCCCACATTTATCTGCACCGTTTTTAAGAATGAGTAAGGCATCAATTAACAATCTTTGAACTTCATCCTCGCCATTACCGCGCGTGTTTCAGATAGAGCAAAAGTACCACTGGTACAAATGTGCACTTTTTGCGTAGTGGAAGTCGTACATTCATGTCGTTCTGCGTAGTGCCATGGCGGTGTATAACTACGTGCGACTGCCCCAATGGATACACCACATTTATGTACCCATCTTGCCAACTCTGCTTAAGTAATTTGTCGCGGGATATAGGGAAGAAGCGATTAGGACGACGAGTTACGTTGCCCCAATGTAAGGTATATCCACATAAAATTCACCAAGGGGAGTTCTACAGTTCCCCTGCTTATGAAAAGTACAGCCGTTTCTGCATGTGACGATTCATTAAGCACATGGTATGTACTATACGAACGGGTTAATAAAAATTGTGGACTTTTTCCATCATCAAGGACACAAAATATAGCGTGGTTGTAATGGCATATGCCATAGTCTTTTTTTTTTTGTATTCCCGTCCTGCCGTGTATCCAGTTCGCCTTTTTCTTTTTTTTTTCTCTCTCTCTTTTTTTTTTTTTGTTATCATTTTTTATGCCCTTCGTTAAAATAAAGGGGAGGTTACTACAAACCCATCTCGACATGTTCATTCGTGCCGGTGTATGTATTAACACACACGACAGAATCATACCATTTTAAGAGGTATATTCAAATTGGTGACGCTTAAACATTGTCACATAGCAGAATGACTGCCCGTTTAGAGTTACGACGCAACGCCCATTCGGCAAAACGAATAAGTTGCCCTTCATGTTATGGAAAAAAAAAATTCTTCGTTTGTTTCGAATAGGACTCATTCGCAGCAACAGGGGGATAAAACTGAGTAGCGAAGCTTGTCTTACAGTGCACACCGATCAGGGTGTTTCATCCATGACTACACATTCGTATACGTATATGTGCATGCATATATGTGCGCCACACGACAGGAATTCATAGTAAGAATAACAGACTGGATCGCATTTTTTTTCTTTTTCCTTTAAACGTCCCGCGCCATTACGCTGCTAAATGCTAAGCAATGGTGTGTGTTTCAAATTAATGCTTTCCAAATTGGGGAAAAAATACTTTAACGTAACAAAAAGGTTGTGATGACTCGACTTTTTATCGCCACGTAAGGGGATGTTAAAAAAATTGCTTCTCGCGTGGCCGTTCTGTTCACCTTCGCCTTCGTGATCATACACACTGAGAAGATTATTCACCCTTTTGCGCTCAACTTCTTCGCCACCACGCAGGCATGACAATTGCATGTTAAAGGATAAATCGAATTGCTTCAAATTTGCCAAAAAGGGGAAGTCACTTAACGACTTTATTCTATTAAAACTGATATTTATGTAGGAAATATTTTTGTGCCCATTGAGTAAGTACTTAACAAAATGGAGAGACGTAATTTTGTTGTTTTGTAAATAAAGGTGAGTCAAATTTGGTGCTTGCCAATTCAGTGCCCCTTCTTCACCAGGGTATTCTCCCTTCGTCTCGGCTACGAAGAGAGGATCTCTCTCCACGTTAATTGCGCATGCTGGACGTGTCTCCATTTCAGCAGGCGTAGGCGCACCATCCATGGGCGGCAGTTCGCAAATCTCATTATGCGATAAACACAAATGAAGCAGATTCTCCAATTTGTATTTCAACCAGTAGGGAAAAAGAATTAAAAGATTTTTTCGTATGTTTATTGTTTTTAAATTGTTCACCTTTAAAACACTCCCCTCGCTAATTATTTCATTCTGGATAAGAACACACAGAAGGTTGTCAATGGAGAGGTGTATAAAGTAATTGCAGGATAGATCCAATTCCCACACAATTAAATTTTTTGCCTCTTCCTGGTTATCACATTTTCCTGATTGAACGTTTTTGTTCTTTCGGGAAGGTATCCCTATGTTGCTAATGGTAGCTGCTCCTATTCCCGCCTCTGCCTTTTTTAGGGCATCCAATATGGTTGGACGTTTTTGACGTACCATTTGGGCAAAATCTTGTTCGCTTCTTAACTTTAGTTTTTTAAAATTTAATATGAGCTTTATGCACCCATCGGGTGGCTCATCTGTCCGTTCCATGTACACAAAAGTCCTTCTAAGGTGTCCCCGTTCTTCTCCACAGTCGCCTTCTTCCCCGTGGTAGCGAGCCAGATCAAGGGGCATCGTCCTGCTTACACCCTCGTTGCTTCGTTCATTGCCATGTATCACGGCACTTCCCCTTTTTTCGCACTCACCACCATGCGCAGCTTCCCTCATTCTGGACGCAGATTTCTAAAACGGCAGTTGTCGTACCAAGGAACCTCTCACCCAAGCATGTCCGCGCAGACGTGGCACGCTCGCATACAAAAGGGACCAACGGATCATCATCTATCGGGAGAACATCATAATAAGGTCAAATGACACTTGGCACGCAGGAGTCTGAACCCGCGTTGGGATTTTGTTGGTGAGAAAGGAACTCAGAAGTAAATTCGACGCTCAACTTTGTGCGGACTGGAACGTATTCTCACGCACATGTATGCGCTAATTTGCGCGCCTACCTATTACCTAATCACGCGCGCATTGCAGTGACTCCTTCCAAATGTTGGGCGAAACCCCCTAAAATGGAAATAACCTTCGATTCCCCGAAAAAAAAAAAAAGAAAATAAAGGATCAAGTGACATGTAATGGGTTATTCGCAATGACAACGAGAGAGTGCAAATGGGGCAAGCACGAGAAAAAGTGGCTCACTTCCGCATTGTTCTCCTATGCAACGTTGAGCGACACTTCTATAATTTGAAATTTTCACCATAATAAAAAGGAGTAATCAGAACAGGGTTTAAAACACTTGATATGCATTCCCTGCATCCACTTGTCCATCGTTAAGGTAGAACCAGCAGGAGCTATGCGGCAGGGTTGTCACTGCATATGTATACCTCCACAAGGTACTACCTATTAATACATTTCTCGATGCAGAGGTAAGCAGCAACAGGGGGTTGTGTGTGGTTGTGGGGGGGAAAAACACAGGGATGCACATTAATTTTGGAGTGCCATTAAGGAGGTTTCTTTCTTTTTTTTTTTTGTGTTTTCTTTCGCCTTATCGCACTATTTCCATTTCAGCGTCTCCCATTTTTTCCATGTAGGTTTTCGTTCGAGCAGAAGCTAATCCCTACGGACGCGCATGGAACGGGTAAAAAAAACGGCCAATTTATTAACTCAAGGGATTCTCTAAAGATAAAGGACAAAATAGAGCGGAAACTGCACGAGTGGATCCTGCCCCGAGGACAGCATACACCCATTCAAAGTTACATTTCATCCCCCTCTCCCAGCTCCGAGGGATTTAATCATCACCGCAAAGGATGTCATGTAAACCGTCACGACAGACCCAATGATGAATAACGACGAAGTGAAAATTATCCAAGAGGAATATAAGCAGTTTTACGATAAATTTTGCTACATAAATGAAAACACATTTTGCATAGATATAAATATGAGTGAAGAAAATGAGGAGTCCAAAAATATGGTCACCAAGAAAACGCTAAAACTGGTCATCCAATTTGATGGTCACCATTTCGAAGTATTGAATGAGCATATACATCGAGGAAGTTGCGCCAAAAAAACGGCGTTTGAAAACATTGAACAAATTTTCAATACCTTTTGCCCTCTGTCCTTTAAAAAGTTCGTCAGCGAAGGCATCACAAGGAGGTTAAATTCGTCTTTGTAGCTTTTCCAACCAAAGGGACAGACGCAGCTCGATTGTGCGCCTTGTCCGGGGTCATAGCCCATACGCGATTTAATTGGCCTTCCCAAAAATTGAGTAGGTGAGGAAAAAGGTGGCTCAAAAAAGGGGGCTAAAGTTGGTAGAAAAACGGGGATAAAGTTGGTGAAATTTTTCCATTTTTTCCAAATTCCCAAAATTGCCAAAATTGCCGAAATTTCCAAAATTACGAAGATGACAAACACAGATAAGCATCCTACCGGATTTGCCAAAAAAAGACTACCCTAAAAATACAAAACCTTTGGCCATCCCCCCTCAGTGCGATAAAGCACTCGAAATTGCCCCTCGTAAAGTTACTTCAGTTTAAGGGGCATATTACTGTTATAACTGTCTCTTAAGCGAAGTAGCCACCACCGCAGCAACGGAAGCTACTTTACCACAGTACCCTAGCAAGAGGACAAGGTGCACAGACATTCCAACTAAGAATCCGTCCACAAATGAGCGACTTCGTCAAGGTTGACCTCGTACACAACCTGTACAAGAATAAAAAATGGAAAGAAATCAAACTGAACAAATTTGAAAGCATAGAAAATGTGAAGAAAAAAATATACACACACACTGGTACCCCCCATAACAGCATGGATCTCTATGCATATGATGAGCTAAACATAGAGAACAGCCAAGTCCACCTAAGTAACGATCAGTTGTGTCTTAATGATTACCATGTGAAGGACAACTACACCATTTACATACAAGATAGAAACAATGCCATCCCCAACGACATCATTTATCACATAGATGATGCTGAGAAACTTAACCAACTGAAACACTTCAAATATGAAATGAAGGAAGAGGAATATGAGAAGCGGCAGGACACGTTTAGGAATTTTATAAAAAAGTTGAGGGCGCGTGGGGAAGGGGCTCTCCAAGGGGGGGCTCCAAATGGGGAAAGCCACCCCAACGGGCAGATCCATCCAAATGGGGAAGACCCCCTCGACAACCCCCCCTACGATGAACAAACCTACCAAATTGGAAACCGGTGCAGAATCAAAATAGGCGACCGCAGAGGCGTTTTAAAATTTGTGGGAAAATTAAAAAAGGGAAACGAATTTTCTGTTGGCGTCGATTTAGACGAACCTTTGGGGAACTCCGACGGGACATATCAAAACAAGTTTCTCTTTGAATGTAAGGGAAGCAAATATGGGTACCTTGGAAATATTAACTCCATCGAGGTGGGAGACTTTCCCCCTTTCGACATCACGGATTTGGACGAATTTTAACCCACTATGGAAGACTGTGAATGAGCCTTTTTGTTGGCACCCACACAGCGTTCAAACATTTTACATGCCGCCCCACGCCGCGGATGTGCACACTGCCAGGAATTCCAAACCGGATACGTAGCTGCACACCCATCTTGGGGTGGCTACTCCCTCTGCTTCGTTCTCATGTGTGGGCAGTTCTTATCGCCAACATAGGGCATGTTAAGCCCCCTTTTTTTTACATTTCATTTTTTTTGGGCTCACTCGAAAGGGGAACAAAAATGGACTTATTCTTAACAGCGGACTGGGTTAACTGCCCATTGGGCCATTTGGGGCTGGCCTTCCACGTCCCAGCAACATTTTATAACGGTATATATTATACGCCCCCTCCCCCCGTTCCACTTCGCCATTTTACTAAAACATCCATTCGTGGGACTAACCCATCGGGGGAAAAACAAACCAGAAAGGGTGACTAACTGTTGCGATGTAAGTGCATAAGAAGGTTAAGCTTCCCATGCAAAACGGATTTGTTTTTCTTTTCTTTTTTTTTTTTTGTTTCTCCCAAATTTGTGCAGCGCAAAATACAGATGCGAAAATATTTTTATTAACTCCCTCTAATTTTTAAAACACTGCGTATTGATAAATTGCTACAATGAATAATGAATTAAAAATTCTGCACAAATGTTGACTTTGAAAATATTCATACTTTTTTCCTCTTCTGGAAAGGTATGATATTTGTCAACCCGGCCCTCTTTATTGCGGCGTACTCTTTGGTGAACCGTCCCAGTTTATTTTTGCTTCCCATCTTTGGTAGTGGGCAAACACTTCAGTTGTCCCCTCCTAGGCGTCCAACCCCCCTGTCACATGCATACGTGCTTGTTGCGTATGCTTAGATGAGTGGCCGTTCTGTATAATTCCCCCTAGTAGTATCCCACCAGTGGTAAATTTCCCCTTTTTTTAAAAAATGAGTGATGAAAATGAACAACACAAAGATGCGCTCCTCCAAGAAATGAGTGAGTACAAAAACAACAGCAAGAAATTCCCTGATATGCTGAGCAGTTACGTAAAGGAGAATATCTCTGACCAGCGGCTCGCAGAGAGGTAAGTATATGCCGCGCGGTGGAGTCACCCATTTGTGCATGCCATTTGTTATGGACCGCCTAAAAATAGCTGATACAGCCAAAAGGTAGAAAAGTGCAAACCCCTTGTGCGCTCTTTCCCCCTTCCCCACACAAACACTTTCCAGATTTCTAAAAGAATTCGATGACTCCTACTTAAAAATTCTGAACCTTGATGAATTGGAGCTTCTCTGCTCGTTCATCCTGAAGAGGAAAAACATCCAAGTGAAGTAGCAACACGCCTAAAGCAGCCGAGGTTTCCATTGAAGGGAAGCCTTCCTCATTTGGCACACCTTTGTCTGAGAAGTTCATTTCTTATGTAGAAGAGTAGACAAAAAAAAAAAAAAAAGCCTCAAAAAATTTCCAAACAGCGTAGTGACAAAAATTGAAGGGGGGCTTGTGCAACATTACTCCTTTTGGATGGTTGCATCACTTATTCCCATTTTTTCCTCCTTGTAGTACCCCCACAAGCGCTTCGTGAACACCTAAGATGCACTGCATCAGGTGTACGGATCGGCCATCCTGATCCAAGGCAACATTTTCCGACATGTAACTAATCACGTCCATGTAATTTGCATGCTCCAACAAATAAAACTTTTTTTTATTTAAAATAAAATTTATCATATGAAATAATAACTTAAAACTTACTCTTCGAACGAGGAAATTTTTGTTTCGAATGTAAAAATTTGCTAATGTAAATCCATCAGTCAAAATGTCGTCTATATACAAGTTACAGTTGCACGAGCTGGTAAAAAATGCCATGTACGTTGAGATTAAAGATAAGACGAGGGATGCATCATTTGAATAATATTTTCTCAATCTGTATTCGTCATATTCTATGCTCATCGCTTCCTTTTTTATATTCACTTCTAGCAGTTTTGTGTATGCACTAGCGAAGAAGAAACTACAGAGGGTGGTCATCAACTTGGTTCTTTTCACACTATTTTGGGGGCTCATCTTGGAGGCTTCCTTTCTTTTAAGGAGAGCGTTATTACTTCCTTTTTCTCTCAGGTCACAAATTTCGCTTCTCTCGTGTCTGTCCCTATTTGGCTTGCGCAACGGTAACGGGTGGGTGTTCCTCTCCCATCCTGTGCTTCCACTTGGGAGTTGTTCCTCCTGTTTTCCATTCGTGCCATGAGCAGCCAAGACGCATTGCCCCCTCACCTGTGCGTCATCCAATTCCCTCTTACTGCGCGAACCAGGCGGGGGGAGCAGCGACACCCGTTCGGAAGCGACATGGATGGCGTCCTCATCATAGTTAGCAGCGTCTCCATCACCATTTGGGGAACTTCTTCTGCTTGGGAAATTTTCAATCAGATGGTAAAATTTATCCGAAATGTCTCCTACGTCGGTTTGGTGATCAACGCGGAGGTTACCTTCTTCACTCGCTTCCTCGCTCGCCTTCTTTCCGGACACACTCAGACCCATCTGCGCCGTAACGTCTCGCGCGCTCTGAAACACTTCACGCAGAGTAGCGTTACCAGAAAGAAACACCACGCAATGCTGCAGACACAACAGCATCACCACCTTTTGTACACTAGAGTGCATATTCGAGTAAACATTTTTAAAAACAAATTTGCATATCTCAATTGGCGCATTGATGGTAAGAAGGATCATATCAAACAGTTTGATCGTGGCGAAGGGGTTCTTCCCTTCTCGCAGCACACAACTAGAATGGTTTAGCGAAAGTAGTGCTTCATATAATTCTACACACAAATAGGTTAACACATCTCCCTTTTTAATAAACCTGGGCAAAGACACTACTGCCTGACATATGCGAAAATTTTCCTCTTCATATGTTTCCTTCTTGTCATTCAATTTCAAATGGTCATAATTCATATCTTGCTCATTTCTTTCGATATAATTTGCTTTGACTTTCATTCTGTGCAGACATTCAAATAGATCTTCCGGTGGGTCTGTATACATGTGCTTGTTCCGATCTACGTTGAGGTAGAATTCGTTTTCCAATTCTAGCTCAACTAGGAACTGCTTCTCTTCGATTTCGTACAGATCGTTTTCGATTAACGAATCTGCGTTTTGAATCAGCATGTCGTCTTCGCTTTTTTTCTTCCCTTCGTCAGGGCGTGGTTCCTGTAGGGTCTCCACCAGAGCGTCCACTTCGTCATTCGATTTGTCATGGGAGGTGTCACCCGAGTTGTCATCCGAGTTGGCACCCCATTTGTCATTTAATTCATCACCCAATTTGTCGTTCAATTGGTCACCCTCGCTGCCTCCATCCTGGTCGCTCGTCTGGATAAGCTCCTCCAAGTAGACAAACCCACTCTGCCTAATAACTTTGAAGCATCTCAGTTCTTCTGGAAAGCACTCTGCTGGCTGTTGCAAATTGGGGAAGAGACTATCTCCCTCCCTAGGGTCTTCACAACTGCCCATTTCTATATCGGTCCGGACATGCTTCTTTTCCCCCTTGTAGGATAGTGCATCAACGTAGAGCCTGAAATGGTCAGCCAGTATTTGCCCAGCGACCAAGGACACTTCATCCTTGCGCTTAAACAATTCACGCACCACTGTCGTAATCCTTTCAAATAGTTTTGCACTGTTCTGGGAATTCAATTTGTATATGTGTAACTCCACCTCGAAAAGTGTGTCAAAGTGGTACGAACTCTCAACAAGCTTTTTATTTATAAGCTTCATATGGATGCTAAATGTGTAGAGTAATTTGCTCAAAATGATGGGAACAAAAGTGGAAGCAGCTTTCTCTTCACAATTGGGGGAAAACTGTCCCAAGACGAAGAAAAACATTTCTTGTAAAAAATCGAACGCCATTATTCCGACCCTGCTCCGTTCATCCAACGCGCAATCTGTAGCACAGCTATACGTGCTTTGATTTTCTTCGCTCTTCACTTGGCTAACAACAGTGCGGTAACTTCTTCTCTCGCGAATCACTTTTTTCTCCCGTGTGCCGTTCGCAAACAGGGAGCTAGAAGCTGTCAAATTGGGCCCCATCAAATCGGCTATGAGCTCAATGAAGGTGAGGCAAAAACTGAGCGGCAAACAGTTACGGGAGAAGATGCTGAAGAATTTTTCCAAAATGTAGAAATCCCATTTATACAAAAAGGTAAGATTGATAATTACACACAGAAGATGCTTTACCGTTCGGTTAAATAAACATAACGACAGCTTCTTTTCATTTTGAACCACTTTGATAAAGGGACTCATATTCTCGATTAAGGTGGCAAGTAGCTTTTCTCCGCCAGATTCCCCATGGCAGTACAGGTGTACGTAATAGAAGAGGTTCTGCAGGAGTTGGTTCATCCAGGTTAACTTTAGCCCCTCCTTTGAACTTTCCCGCAAGTCGGACGCCTTGTCCGCTTCTTCCACTTTGACCATATCGTCTGCTTCTTTCAATTCTTCAACCTTGCCACTCCCTCTCCTGAGCAGAAGCCCCCCAAGCAATGTCTGACAAAAGGGATTCACCAAATGGCAGTTCAGCACCCGCTTCGTTATGAGGGCCATCTTTTCGTAGTTCACTGTAGCCTCGTCTCCATGCAACCAATAAAAGACACAAGTCTTCACAGCATGTTTAGAAAATCCTTCGTCATTCAATTCCCCTGGAATGATATGCTGATAAATGTACAGCTTTCTCTTTTCGTCATCTCCTTTTTTTTCCCCTACATTGGTTATACACTTAAATAGGACAAATGGGAGGGTAAAATATGCCTTAAGAATGTTGTGAATATCTTCATGGTACTTTTCCAATGCTGTGTCGATGTGATTTTCCCTTTGTTTAATAGCTTTTACGTGACTGCTATGCTTTTCCATGTGGGTGGCACTCTGGGGCGGTGGTGCATTCTCCGCTTGCCATAGCCCCCGTCCGCGTAGGTAGTTGGATAAGATATCCCCCTCGGTATAGACAAATTTGATCAAATCGAGGATGAATGACCAATTTTCGAGGGGCACTTGGTGTTCGCCGCCACCACTATCGCCACCGCTACAACAAAGCATCATGCTCAACGCTTTGTTAACTCCCGTTATGATCCACTCACTTAGGTAGACCCCTCCGAATGGGAAGAGTTTTTCCATCTTGGTAATCATCGTTCCTCCTGACTCCTTCCCATTTGGAAGAAAATCAGAGGAGTAGTAGGAGGTAGCTCGGCATAGGTCCTTCCCCCCCTGCTCATCTAACTCTTCCCTAGTTGCCCCTTCACAGTAATTGGTCGCCTCTTTTCTGCTCCTGCCCCCTTCACAAACAGGAATGAACCACACGTAAATGAGATGGTACCTCTGTGCTTCTTCAATCGTCTCGATCTTTAAAACGCCTCTCAGTGTACAGCTAATAATACTGTGCAATACAAAGAAGCATTCGTCTATAAGTTTGTTCATATTGTTTTTCATCATTTTTAGGGCTCGTTCGTTACACCCCCTCTTCTGCAGTTTCACCATTTGGACACTTAGCGGAATGTGTGTCGAGAAGAATTCCTTCAGTACGTTCACTACATCTCCACCCCGTGCGCCCTTAGGTAGGACGTCCTCAATGTGACTTTCCTCCTTGGGGTTCATCATCTGTGCTTCGTTCCTTCTTTTGGGTGTCTGCCTTATGGGTGTACCTCGCCCTGTTCCAAGTTTGCCCCGTTTGTGCTGCTTGTCACACCACCCACATTAGGCCTCTTCCACTGGTGGAGGACCGCTCAGGAGTCCCCTCGAAATGAAAGAAAAATGTGCGCACATAACTGTTCATACAAATGCGACTTGCTACTTGGACGATGTTTTTTCGAAACTGAGTCATCTATCAAATGGGGCCACCTCTACTATCGCCGCTTTTCTTTTTTTTTTTTTCTTTTTACACAGAAGCAGTTAGTACTACTTTTTTTTTCGGTACAGTTCCATCACGCTAACACAATTTGCTATGTTGCTCTGAAAAAAAAAATATCAATGTTCGTGTACACTTCTTAGAGATACCCCTTCCCAAGGGAACTTTTCACAAAATTCGCCGTTCGTTTGTCTCGCACGAAATGGAGAGTGCCACTTTTAAATGGAAAGAAAATTACCTCATCCATTTGTAACCGTATAATGATGTACCCTCACGCCGCTGATTACTGTCAAGAATCCCCTTCCGTGCATGAGCCTGTATGCGTATTTATACCTATATGTGCATTTGTCCCCCCTTCCTTTGGGGTCAACATATAGGGTAAAAAGATGCGGACTTACCTACGTAGATACCCACATGCGCACATACCCTTGTACACCTTTTCCTATGCCGAGTACGAAGCTATGTACGAGGTAGGAGGTTGCTTGAGGAGTGTCACGCCAACGGGACATGATGATAGAACCGTTTAAACAGAATTGGCTAACCGAACATTACCGTTTAACAGACTGTTACATCTTGCGCTACTACATGGTGGGGGCATTCCTATCGTGAAGAAGCAACACAGAGGAGGGGTAGCCTAATTTTGTGAATAAGTGTTCGTATGTGGGATTAGCTCCACTGGCCTCACGGTGATCATTCAGAGAGTTCATGCACATCTCGGTGGTACCTCGCGCGCGAAGTTATCCCCAGTAAAGACGTAACATTCTGTCTTTCTTTTCATCATTGGCGAGTGTGACAATGGGTATCCCATGTCACTTTTGTAAAAATGTTGGCAAAGGGGAAACTTGTGCGAGTGGATTATGTTATGTGTTCCCAGATGAGGAAGTGTACCATAAAGAGCGCCCGTGCGAGAAGGGTTGATTCAAAATGGATCAATATTCACATGAGCAAGCACAAAGTGCAATGCACAATATGAAGCTCAAATTGGCATATAGGAAGGGGATCAGGAAGGGCTAAGTGCAGAATTGTTCACCGTCGTGCTTAGAGCGATACATGATCATACCTCACTCCGCTATGTGAATTCCCCACAAGTATCCAATTCTTTCAACTGAACTGATCAATCCCCCCCCCGCTAGGCGTACAGACATTTACATCCACACGTCGAATGTGAACTACATGTCACAACTGCTACTACGACTTCGTAAAGCCAATGCTGCAAAGTTTAAATTTCTCCCATTGGCCGACTTCTTCATACGATATACAGCACATGGTCATTAAAATGGAAGAGAAAATGATAAGATAGCCTTTTCTGCGCTTTCAGAACAGTTAAAAGAAGAAAAAAATAAAAAGAAGTTCCCAAAATTTTGTGTACAATAAGTGCATGAAAAAAAAAAAAAAAAAAGGAGGAACAATGTAAAGTTAAACCTAACATCACTCACTTTTTGACATTTAAAAAAAAAAAAATTTACATAACATTTTTCTTCCTGCAATCCTTTGGACATTGCAAAAGGGGGTGGGACGGAAATAAAGGGGAAACGACCATAATGTAAAGGAGGGAGCCGAAAAAAAGGAAAGCCATGCCATTTACCTCTGTCACACCATAGGACATATGACCATATACGTTTTTACCAGTATACCACGGGGTAACAGTTTGAGCAAAAGTACAAAAAAAAAAAAAAAAAAGTCTAATGGTATGGACCCATCACCGGGAAAAATGATTAAATGTTTCAGGGATAATTGTAGGCGAATCGGAGGACGCTGTATTTTTTTACGCAAAGCGAGTGAGGAAAAGGATGAGAATTTCTTTCGTTTTTTTTTTCTTTCCTGAAAAAAATAGACTTCCTCAGCCGGACAGGGCGCTCTGTGCATGGGAGTACTGCCTACCACAGGGAAAAAAAATAAAGTGTACATTGCAGGCACACAAACAAACTGTAGGTATATAAACCTTTGCTTGGCGCGTTTTGGGAGAATTATTTTTACGACATTGGTTCAGTTCATCATTGCGTTTTCTTCTTCATCTTTTATTCTTTCTTTTCCCCTTTTTATGTTTATTTTTCCGTGACTCGCGGGCTCCTTGGCGTCGCCGACTGCGTCCGATGGTTAAGAGGCCAGTTGCGCATATAAATACCATATGTCAGGCTCCCCATAACACATATATATCATATATGCACCAGCCCGTACATGCGCGTTAAAATAATTGTTTACGCGCAAGTGCTGCAGATGGTAGTAGCTCCTGCCATGAGGGACATAATTCAACTCGTTACTAATTTTATTTATACGTACGATAAAGGGGGAAACCGAAACCCGTTTGTAGGGGGGTAGGTCAAACGAACTCTGATGACTTGCGCGTAACAAGAGAATTTTTTTTTTTTTTTTTCGGCTCTTGAGGGTTGAAACGAGCATATTAAAAGTAAATATCCCATACATGAAGTCATGACCTCGTCAACCTCCTTAGGAGGACATGATTAGAAAAAGGAAAACTAACTCGCTCCATTGTTAGGAAAAAATCGTAATGTCATCGTTTTTTCTTTATATTATATTTACGATTTTTGGAGCAATTTCCTTTCTTCCCCTTTTTTATGCCTTTTTCAAAATTACTATTTTAAGGGAAGAACAGAAAAGGGGGAAAAACTCAAGTAGAGCATATATATGACACAACTGAAGCGCGGAGTAATAGCTGAGATAAAGAAAAAAAGGAAAGAACAAAACATAGTATAGTTACTCTTGCAGGGCGTTTATTTTTTCCGTGCCTACAGGGATCCCCAAAAGGTCCATTTTTATGACTGTCATCCGCCACCCTTTTTGTATAATTAGTGAATTACATTTTAACCAAGTGCTAATTATCGAAGCATGAATTTACATAGCCAACCAACTCATAGCAGAAATGACATTACCAACTCGTGGCCATAAATGGGCAAGAACTAATTTGCCGTAAGCGCCAATTACCCATGCGGGAAAGAGCAGGACGGCCATTTGTAGTGCTCGCATGGAGGGGGAGGTAGCCACTTAGCAGTAGTCCGGTCCTCAACGATGACCCTATTTATGGTGGTTCCAGTGCAATAGCCTACGTTAGATAGTCATGCAGCACACATGCAACCTGTGATACCGTTTTTTTTTTTTTTTTTTTCTTTTTTTTTTGTTACCACTTCGTCTTTGTCCTCTCATCAACATATTCCACGCGCGTACCTATGTAGCGTGTAGTATGCTCACATATTTGTTTCGTCATAAGTGTACGTAATTGCGTCTATGCGGATCCCCCTTATGCAAGACGGCTCCTGCGGACGTGCTGTACATCGCGATTAGCCTAGTTATTTGCGTCGCGGAGGGTACTCGCCTGGATTATATTCTCTCTTTTTCCTGTCTTATTCGATCCTACTTCTGGCAAAGTCAACAGAAGGAAATCGCCCATATGCTACTTTCCTGCTGCACCGCTTGCATACCAATTTGATTCCCCACGCTGGTACACACGACCCTATGCCACAGTCTTGCGGAAACAGGATTGCAGGCTACGCGGTGAGCAATTTATTGTGAGTTTTTTTTTTTTCCTTTTTTTTTTCTTTTCTTTTTTGCGTGCCTAACCCCTGAATCTGAGGTAACGTGACCGCTCCCAGACGTGATAATGGGGGACCCAGACGCTGTGGAGCTGCGCCCTATCGACGAAGACCACAGCGAGAGGGACATAAAATCGGGAAACACAGGTGATAGAAAAAAGCACCGTCCATGGAAGGAAAGGTTAAACACGAGGAAGGAGAATGTACATGGTTCGCATCGGGATGATGAGCAGGGAAGTCTTTCGAGGGGGCACAGCGATGCGCACAAAAGGAGGCAAAATGGCCATCCCCGCAGAGGTGGTTCGGGGAGAAGAAGTGCAGAGCCAATTAGGGGTGAAAATGGCGCATCAGCCAAAGAATTTACCAACGAAGCTGCTAATGGAGCCACCAGGGAAAATGCCAATCAAACCGCCAACCACGCAGCTGCGGAAACCCTCCGAGGGAAGGAACGGCGAAGCCGCGGGCCAAGCGAGGGGCAAGACAGCTCCACGTGCGCCGACCTCGATGAAGAAACCAAGTTCATGGAGAACTGGGAGGAGACGCAGAAAAGGCTCTACGATCCAACCATAGGGTTAAGGAGGCACTACACAAATGAATTGCTCTCATGTGGAGAAAAAAACAACATACGTGTATTGGAGAAGTGGTCATCTATGATTAACAGAGACATCAACTGGTTCATGAAGACACACAAAACGACCTTCCTAAGGAGAGTCAAAAGAGGAATCCCACAAAAATATAGGTGGAAAGTCTGGTTCCAAATAACGAATAGTAAAATTCTGATGAATAAATTTCAAAAAAAATATTATTTTCTATCAAAAAAAAAGTCAAATTATACCAATTTGATAATGATAGATATATCGAGGACCTTCCCTGAGTTGTTAATATTTGACAAATACGCTCAGGAGCAGCTTTTTCGCATTTTAAATGCATATTCAAATTTCGAGCCCTCGGTAGGGTACTGCCAAGGGATGAATTTTCTCGTGGGACTGCTACTCATAGTCAGCAATTTTAACGAAATGGAGACCTTCTGCGTTCTAGTTGGTCTCATGAATAATTACCATCTGAAGGAATTTTATAAAGAAAAATTCCCTCTACTTAATAGATATATATATCTCTTTGAGAAAATATTACAATGTGAAGTGCCAGACTTGGTTGACCATTTTAATCAGGAGGAAGTCTTCCCTCCTGTGTACCTCCACCAATGGCTACTAACCCTATTCATTGCTAGTCTCCCCATCAAAAGTGTTATAGTCATATGGGATTACCTCTTCAGTACGAGCATAAAAACCATCCTCATCATTTCCGTTGCTTTGTTGAAAATTTTAAAAAGCTACTTAATGAAACATAAGTTTGAGAAAATTTTGAAATTATTAAAATCGTTAAAGTACAATGAGAGTAACGATGATATTCTCATCGCAAAGCTGCTGATTAAAAAATCAGAATCTGTGAATTTAAGTCCTGAACTTAGTTTCCTCTTCGACAACATTGAGAGGGAGGACATTCCCTTTGATGGGAACTTCAAATTTTTCATTGGAGATATCAATAATTGTCATTTTACCCACGTGGAGGAGCAGCCGGCCACCACTGGTACAGGAGTGACTGATGGGATAAACAGGGACCAAAGGGGGACCCCCAATTGGGACCAGTCTTGTCCAGCCAGCCCCACTCCAGGGAACTTCACCCCAGGGAGCTTTCCCCCCGTAAGCTTCCCCACAGGCAGTTTCATCCCAGGCAGTTTTAGCCCCTCCAATTTTGCCGCCCTTGACGGAGTTCCCCTCCTGAACTTCTTCTCCAACCGAGTGCTCAAAAGAGACACCAAAGCGGAATGCCAAGAGGAGAGGAAATCGCCACAAGGAAAAGCGGCTAGGGAGCAGAGTTACACACCCCGGAGGTCGCCAAAACCGCATCGAACGGAAAAAGAAGACGAAGAAGACACCAGGGAGCTCACCCCGCCAACCAACTGCGTCCGGAGAGGTCCAAGAGGAGAATCAAAGGAAAATAGACCTGGTCAATATGATGAGGATCTCCAAGATGGGGATGAAAAGGCGAAGAACGTACGAGAGAGCAATAACATGAACACGTTTTACTACAAAATTTTAAGCAGCAATGAAAATAATTTAAAAAATAAAAAAAAAAATGCAACCGTGACTAGCCAAAATAGCAGCAACGAAACGGGAAATGGCATTTTAAGCAATTCGATCAATCAGACCCATCGGACGAACCACCATGTGAAGTCGTCAAGTGTCCCCAGGTCACTCCCCATAGGAGGAAGCAAATCGAAAAGCATAAACATGAACAGCAGCAGTGGGGCGTACTACGCCGCAGGGAGGGGAAAACAACCACTCCCCAGTACCGATAAGAAGGGCTCAAAGGGGAAAAAGGTGAATCTCCAAAAGGGGATGATGCCGACTGCGATTGATTCATGCCAAAGCAGTTACGAAGAGGAGAGGCGTACGTCACTGAATTCGGATCGTAGCGAAGGGGCAAGAGGGGAGAACGATCATAAGTCACCCCGTTCTGCGCGGAACGGAAACAAAACGCATGAGAGAAGCAACTCTCGCCATGCAGGTAGTAACAATCCTGGCCAAGGATCCACCTTAAAATGTGCGCGCAGAGGGAAGGACGTCAGCAAAGACAGTGCGAGGACTAGCGCAGGCGACTATGAAATGTACGACAGTTACGTAAGCGAAGAAGATTTGTCTAGCTTCAACATAGCGGCACAGCAGATTGGTAGAAGTAGGAAGAAAGGTCACCATAACCGTGGCAGGAGGGAGAAACGCAGTGATGGCCAGCGTGGCCATACAGAGAAGCAGCACTTCGATGAAGAGGACCAGGAAGCAGACCAACACGTCTTGTGCAAAAGTGACTCCTTCGTCGAATTCAACCGAAGGAAGAAATGCCATCCAGGCGGGAAGAAGCAGGAACACGGAGAAAAATACGATTTACTTCAAGGAAATTGCGTAACGTCTTGTAATGGAAAGGAAGAGAATGGAAAGAGGAACAACTCTCGTGGCACCTCCCTGGGGGAGAATCTACAAACAAAACTTTTTAGACTTAGTAAAGAAAGGAAAAGTCTCACAAGCAGCTTAAAAAGGCACGCATATTACTATAACTCAAATGATGCTAGCAATGAGTGCTCCTACCCCTATAGGGAGAACTCTGCCCCGAGGGATGAAGGCTACTGGCTAAGGGATGATGACAACGCAGTAGAAAGTATCATCACAGGAAAGGTGAAACAATTTGAAAAAAAAATGAATGAGGAGGAGGAACAAGAAATTAGCAATGCGAAGGAGCTGCGCAGGACCAAAGCAGGAGAAACAGCTGAAAGTAAGAGGAAAAAAAAAAAAAAAAAAAAAAAAAAAATTGAATCAGGGTCAACATGGTGAAGATGAAAATCATGATGACGAAATTGAAGATGAGGACGATGATGAGCAGGAGGAAGAAGAAGAAAGCATTTTCAGCATCAGCCAATATATTAACCCGGACGATAGCGAAAAGAAACAAAACAATGACGAAAAAAATAATGGACTAGGAATCTTTAATTTAATACATTCCTACGCCAAGGACAGTAGCTGGTTTGACGTTTCTTCAATAAATAAATATTACCAGTTTGGCAAAGCCAGTGGGGACATGGAGATGGATGACATAAATGCGGATAACGAACAGGAGAACAAGGGGCGGTCTACACAGGGTGAGAAGAGGGACGATGGCAACTAGTCTACTCGTTTTTTTGGAAATTAGCGCGGTTACTATGGAACCCTTAGAATGTTCCGCAAGTGGGTATATAGGTGTCTCGCCGGGCGGGAGATCTACCACGTGTTTGTTTGTGTGTGCAGCCGTTCATTCACTGCACGTTGCGTTCGAGGCGCTCTGCATGTGTGGGGGGGAAACAATTAGCTTGATCGACCGTTCGTTTGTTTATTTCTTCGTTTCTTTATCTGCTTGTTTGTTTTTTGTTGCTCGCGTGGAGTGCACTGCCCCCAACCGCGAACGGAACAATTGTACATTTGAAGTGCGAACCTGAGTTACAAAAAAAAGAAAAAAATAATTTAAACCTGATTAATCACTTGAATTTCATTTTGTTTTTTTCTTGTATAAAATTTTATTTTCCTTTATGCGTAAAGATGTAAGTTTTTTCTTTTTTCTTCTTTCCCTTTCACACCTCAATTTTGTGTAGTCATTAGCCCCATCTAACAACTCCTCCCTCGTGACTTAGCGCCTTCCGCGTGAGTATTCCCAGTTCCCAATAATGCATTAACCGATGCGCACACGGATTCCCCGACCCCTGCGCTCCCCTTCTGCAAAATTCATTTGTTTTAAGTTTTGGACATTCGCTACACGCATGTCACCCATTTTGTTTTCCCTTCACGTGGGGGTTATTTTTCCAGTTTCTCAAAAATGAATTTATATTTTACTTTATTTTTTTATTTTATTTTTTTCTTTTTCAAATTCACCCCCCGGGCGGCGCTGCCACACAGAGGGCACAAAAAAAATGGTGGTCCATTCGCCCCGTTTTGAAAGGTGCACAGTTTGGACTAGACCCGATTTGGGATATACATGACAAGGAAATGGGGGAAAAATAGGGTGGCGGCAAAATGGTAAAGGGACGAATGAGACGAAAGGGACCAAGGCCACGGGTTGTACTAAAAAGAGTGGAGAGCCCACCAAACGAAACGCAAACATGAGGTGTGGATCACTCCTCACAGTCGCTGCCACTGCTGCTGTAGTTTTCCTTTATATTTAAAAACCCCTCCTTGTTCACATTTAAAGAGTTTCCTTTGGGTGAATTGCGGCCCATATTGGCAGAACCTTCCTGTATCTCCTCCTGCCAATGTTGCTTCTTTTCAGTTAGGTTTCTTGGCGAAATTGTTCGGCCCTCCGCAGCAACACCCTTCAGGACAGGGATGTTTCTTCCACCTCGTTGTGTGCCTGGGTAGGGTATGCCACTATGAAGTGCACTACTTTGAAGCGCACCAGTATGAGGGCCACCACTGTGAAGCCCACCACCACGGTGCTCCCTTTTTTGTCCTTCCCCTTCGTTCTTAACTCCACTTTTTGGGTGCTCCCTTTGTTTCCCCACCTGGTCCAAATCTCGCTCGTCATCACTCTCGTGATACTCTTCCCTAATTTCTAGAAAGCCATCGGGACGAACAAACACGTTGTTTATATCTTCCCCCGAACGTGCCACCTCTTTCTCATAATTCGAGTGAAAATTAAGTTCCAAGGAAAGATCCAATTCTTTTGTCAATTTGGTTAATGACTCTTGCACAATGGTATACTTGTCTTGATAAAATTTTAATTTTCTTTCTAAAAGGTCTTTCGCTTTTTCTGTTGTCCTTTCGCAGTACGTGTTGCAGCCGATGTCCTGGTATATATTATTTGTATATTTGATTTCGCCTTCATAGAAAGCTACTTTCGAAAATGGGATTATAATTCTGTGATTAAGTTTCTTTGTTAAGGTGGATATTACTTCTATCGTTTGCTTATACTCGTCAATAGTTTTTTTTATTATTTCTTCATTTTTTTTTTCATTTTTTATTTTCAGCAGGAGCCTCTTCGTTGCTCCTTGGATTTCTTCGCTCTGGAAGTTTCCCTCATCAGCCATTATTTGTTGGCAGCTTCCTTAAGGTTGTGCGGGGGAGGTGAAAACAAGAGCCTCTACCAGTCGCTCCTAATGCAAACACCTTGGGGTGAATACATATGTAAAGAGGACTTACGGAACAAGTGCTACCTACTTTTTGTCAACCGCCCTGTTGAATTATTCTCCTCTGCCGCTACTTTGGCACGTTTTGCTTTAGCTCAATGTCGTGTCATTTTGAAAACAATTTTTGTTTTTTTTTTCTTTGCCAAATATATATAGGTAGAGCCTTTTCCCCACGGGGCGCAAAGCATCTCTATTTCTGTAGTGCCATGGCGGAGAGGAAGAATCTCGCCAAAAGGAGGGATGCACAAAACTGACTCCGAACCCAGTGCATCGCTTATATGCTTCCGACGAATCGTCCACACGCGCGCCAGCAGCGTAAACACCTCGCAATTGCTCCCTTCGTTGAGAGGAAAGGTGACCATAATGCGTATATACATTTGTTAATTGCGTGGGAGTCGTTGACAACTCGCTTCTTCTTTTTTAAGTTAACCTAAGTTCGTTTTTAATACATTAACGGTGCGGTTTTCCATTCCCAGAGCAACTGCCCTGTTTGGCGCCACCCCTCAGGAAAATGTAAATGGTCGCACACCTAGTTATTATGCACATATGGGGAATCCACATAAGGACGATCCGCACTCGGGTGATCGACACAGCAGCGCAACGTACAACGGCGAATCGTCTTGCCGCATCGCGCTTGAACAAATCCAAAATGGAAAAAGGAAAGAAGAAGAAGAAAAAAAAAAAAAACGCCTCGGAAAATGATGCCTTTAATGAAGCTCGCCTCCCCCCTCCGAAAAAAAAAGGGGAAGAGACAAACATGAGAGGTGACACCCGGTTGGCATGGAGGAAGTGTGCCACATCGCGGGCCAATTTTTAAATGTCACCATGGAATATAGTACAAGGAATGGGTGATACAAGTGTGCATTATATAAGGCGCAGAATTGTATGTGTAGGAAAAACGGGGGTGAAAAAATGTAGAAGCCTATATCGCACGTTGCCCGAGCGCTCCCCCGTGGAACCACTTCTCAAAACTTCTCAGAAGCACCTCTCAGAAGCAGTCCCCAAAACCACCTCTCAAATGATGTACTTCTTCAAGTCGAACTGCTTAATGAATCCCTCGAGGGACTTCTTCACCTTCTCCTTGTCGATGACGATACTCTTGTTCACATAATTGTAAACGTCGTAGTTGATATCCTCCATGATTCTCTCTATGATGGTATGCAGTCTCCGCACGCCGATGTTCTCCACGTAAAAGTTCATGTCATGTGCGGCATTTGCAATGGTTTCAATGGCATCATCCGTAAACTGCAGATCGATGCCTTCCGTTTTCAACAGGGCAATATTCTGTTGCAACAAATTATTATGTGTCTTTGTCAATATTTCAATAAAATCTTTTATGGTCAAACTGGAGAGGTTCACATGGACGGGCAATCTTCCCTGCAGCTCATTTAGCATGTCATTCGGCTTAACTCTCTGGAAGGCCCCCGAAGCGATAAACAAAATATAGTTCGTGTTGATATTTCCATACTTGGTGTTAATTACGCATCCTTCTATGAGGGGCAGTAAATCCCTCTGAACCCCCTCCGCACTTGCATCTGGTCCATTGTAAGACGAATTCGATTTGGAACAAATTTTGTCAATTTCGTCAATGAACACGATTCCTTCTTCTTCTACGGAGCTGATAGCTGTTTTTAAGATAACGTCCTGGTTCATCGAGGAGTCGATTTCCAACTGCAACAGTTTCTGTTTGGCTTCTCGTATAGTCATGGTCTTCTTATCATTCTGTTTGTTAATATTCTGGTGGATAATTTTGACGCTTTTAATATTTTGGTGATTGCTTAGCGCTTCCTTCACTGCATTCTCAACTGAGTCGTTAGAAAACATGTTGTTATTTACATAGTTGGGAATGTCGATACTGACAACCTTGTCGTCTAGGGAGCCATCTTTTAAATATTTTCTCCAAATGTTTTTCTCCTCCTCTTTTATGTTTCCCAGTAGGGAATACAAAATGATATTTTCCACCGCCTCTTGTGCCTGTTCCCTTATCTCAATTTCGAACTTGGTTTTTTGTCTCTTCACCGCTATTTCGACTAAGTCTTTAATAATCTGGTCGACATCTTTTCCGTGAAACCCCACTTCAGTAAACTTTGTCGCTTCCACTTTGATAAATGGTGCATCAACAAACATCGAAATTCTTCTTGCTATCTCCGTTTTGCCAACACCAGTTGGCCCTATCATTAATATGTTCTTTGGAATGATGTCCTTCTTCATGTCGTCATCGACTTGTATCCTTCTCCACCTCTGTCTCAATGCATTTGCGACAACTTTCTTTGCTTCCGTTTGTCCTATAATATATTTGTTTAAATATTCTACAATTTCATGTGGGTAGAGGCATTTCTTATTCACCTTGGCATTCTTCATTTGAAAATTTATATTGTCTTTTTCGGTATCTTCCTGTTGTTCCTCATTTGGATTATCATCACATAGTTTCTTCTGCCTGTCTCCTGCCACGTCATCGTTGTCTCCTCCCTCACTGCTACCAGCTGTTTCTTCTGCTCCTCCTTCTGTCTCTTGCACCTTGAAGCATTTTTCCTGGCCATCGCTTCTGACGGTGGTCCCTTGCGTCTCTACATGATCATCCACATTTTCGTTCTCCTCTGTCATGGTCATTTTCTTCGTTTTTTTTCCCTTTCTCCCCTCTTCCTTCAACTTATCCATGATTATAATATTTTCCTTGGTAATTTTCACCTTGGCAAAATTTTCCTCGCTAGTTAACTCTTCTCTTTGTGTGATGTCTTCTCCTTGGAGAGTATTGACATCTCGATTCTTCTCACCCGCGTCGTAACCCCCTTCGTCGCCATTACTAACGGTGTAACGACCCCCTCGGTGGTTAAACCCTAAATGGGTGAGTTTCTCATCCGTGTGTATTTGCCCCCTTTCCATGGCACACCCATCTCGGGGGGATTCCCTCTTTTGCAAAAACTCAAATTTGTTCACTTCGCCATTTCTGTGTAAATTGCTTCGCCTGTCGGTCGCATTAGCATCTTCGTATGATGCCCCGTTACAATGCATTCGCATCACTTTGGAATTAACCTGGTCCTCCTTTTGTTGACTAGCCTGTCCCAGTCCATCATCATATGGTACGTCTACCCTTCTCCATCCTGTCTGCTTCATTTTGCAACCTGTTAACGGTGCAATAGCACCGTTTCGGAGGTTATCCTCCCCATTGGCATAACCTATCTGTATCGTTAAATCATCATTCGTTTGGGAACCCCTACCCAGGTTGTTATTCCTCTTCTCTTTGGTGACATTCGATGCAAAGATTTTTTTCCTTTCTACCCCTTTGCTTTGCGTCGAGGAAACGACCGACTCATTTCCAAGCTCGGCGACATTGGAAAGTATCTTCGAGACTGCACTGTCACTTGTGTATCTTAAGGCATCGTTTCGTATCATTCCTTTGTTTGTATTTACATAAGTGGCTAGCTGAAGGTCACATCCATCTTCACCTTTGACATATTTAAAATTAAACTGAGGGTACTTTTTCTTCTTGTTTAAAAAATTCACCAATTTAATGTACTTGTGCGCATCGAGGTTTTTCATGGTCTTGTTTTCGCGGGTTGGCTATCAGGTGTTGGGACTTCCGCTCCGGCGGGGGGGTTGCATACTCCTTGCTCGGCTGCTACTTCGATTGGGGAGGGGCGCAGATTCTGGTTTTTTTTTTTTTTTTGCGATTTAATTACTTTAGCTTTTTTTGCTTTTTCAATTTTCTGCTGTTTTGCTCTTTGCTGCTTTACTCTTCGACCTTTTTCTAACCTTTGTTTCTACCCATCCGCCGCTGACACAGCCGATGGCGAATACAGCGGAAGTTGCTCCACTCAAGCAGACGTACCTCCGGCAGGAACGACTACGCCACAAACAGGGAGGTTCCCTTTTTTGCGCCGCAGCTAATGATGTTAAGCAATGTGCTGCTCGTGTTTGAAGAGGTACCCGGAGATATACATAAGGCAAGCGCATTCGAGGGGAGGAATTGTCCCTAAAGAACATTGAGCTAGAACTGGCAAAGCATACATTCCTGTATGTGCCAATGTGACTCATTTTGTATCCATGTATACACAATGCTTTCCTTCATTTAAGCGACCTTTTTTAAAGAAAAAATATAACTCCCCCCTTTTATGCAGTTGAGAAAACAAAAATAATCAAAATTGAAAATCACCAATTACGTGAGGAACGTGGCGGAGGGGAAAAGGAAACATCAAAACGGGATGGATGCGCATAGTTTAAGCACGCACGGTGGAAGAGGAGAAAAAAAAATTGCGCTATAAAACAACATATGGAATGGAAGAAGAGGGTGTTAAAAAAGGAATGAAAAAAGAAAAGTCCCATAAAAAAGTGAGAAAAAATGCTTATATTTTCGGAGGGTTATTTATTTTTTTTTTCAGTTTTTCCTTTTTTTTTTCTTCGCCTTGGCGTAATTTTAACTTAATTTATTTTTACGGATGACCAGTTTGGGCTCACTGTTTTATTTTTTTTATTTTTTTTTTCTCTGCAAATTTATTTAACTAATCATTTCGTCCCCATGTGTACCATCCCCTTCGTTAGCGCTTTTTCATTTATGCTTCCTTTTAAAATCGCTTGGTCGTGCTTACAAAACCGTCGCTCGATCAGCCATTTTTTTTTTCCTATGAGGGGAAAGCCCAAATGTCCTTCGCATGCTGAGTGTATCTTTTTTTTATGGGGGGATGCTTGTTATGCACACGCGCACCCCCAAAGACCCCTCCCGTTCATCGATGGTTGAAAGTACGGGCGTGCACATTGCAAATGTTACGCGTATGTCCATTTGTACGTTTATACTGCTTTACATGTGCATGTCCCTGTGTGTAGCCCGCCCGTACATTTACCTCCCGCGACTTATCTTCTTTCGCCGCTCACCTGAAAAAGCAGGCGCCATAATCCCTTCGCAGGGCTACACTTTCTTTGAAAAGAAATGGCCAAGAGTGTGCAAGGCCACGCGTAACTACGTGACAGGGGTGAACGGGCGTATGTAAAAGTACACACGTGTGTATTCACCTTTTTGCGATTTGACTCAACCGTAAGGGGACTCGACGTGTCTGTTGACCAGGGACATACCTCCTTGATCGAAGTTGTTCTCTCGCAAAACCTGAACCCCTTTAAGACACACGAAAGCAAGCGAACATGCGGACAAGCGAACGAACAAACAAACATAGAACGCGTTGTATGTGCGCGTCAACAGGCGTCCATTGTTCACGCAAAGAAAATTAACGCGCAGATGAGGCACACCCAATTCTCCATCGTCTAGTCCTAATTGCAACTCATGCGCGTTTCTGGTGTGCAAATCTGCTAGACCGTTTCCCTCCCCTGAGTAAAAAATAATTCGTACCAATCACCCGCATATTCGTAAAAAAAAGAAAAAATATTATACGCTCTAGTGGGGGATGAAAATGCACTTTTCAGACTTTTGCACAATTTTGCAATTTTTCGTTCGGTAAACTCGCGAATGGGATTTTTCGTTGGAAAACTCCCCTCCACTTAGCAGCCACGTTCTTTCTTTGCCTACCCCCTTTCCGTTTTACCATGATGCGAATCCCCTCGCCTTCTTTCCAAAATGGGAAAGCAAGAAGAAATCACAATGGGAACCTCCATAGCACGCAGTGTGCCTTTGAAGGGATATAATTTTTTTCGCTTTTTTACAAGTCAGGTTTTACACAGTATACGGTTGAACGTGCGTATCATTCGGCAACTGTAATACGCTTGCGTATCTGCGCGCATGTAATGTACACAAGTGTGGAAATCGCACCCCCATGAAGACGGCTAAATAATACCACAATGGATGGCTAAATAAAAAGCCAAAAAAAAAAACTCCCACATGCACTGTGTTGAACAAAGTGTAATCACCACTGGTGTGGTTGCATTTAAGTATCTTCCCAAAGGAGGTGGACTACACCTTAGGAAGATTCCACGTCCACACTGCTTCCCTCCCATTTTGACATTTATTCACAATTTAGAACTGCTGAAAAGGAGACAGTACTGTGTAGCTTGCTTGTTGCTGCATGAAACGGAAAGAAACGACGTCACTATAATTGGTTGTCAGAAAAACTATCCTCTCATGCTTATGTGCACACACACAGCTGTAATTGCCAACGCTAGTGTCTAGAAACCCTCACAATTTTCTTTTTTTTTTTTTTTTTGCTGCTTTTCTTTTTTTCGCCTCCCCGGACTTACTCGCAATGCGCTATAGTCGAGGCCGTGTCTTATGTCGTCCTTGTCATACTCCGCATAGAACGTTTTGATGTTCTCCTGGATGTTTGAAAACATTTGCTGCGTTGGAGGGGTGGGGAAAGGCAAAATGGCGAAAGGCGGAAAGATGGGGGGAATAATCCCCCAAATGAACGAGCAAAGCCCCTGCAACCTTGCGCGTGGAAGCAACTCCTTTGCAGAGTCCACGTCACATTCCCTCACCTGCAATCTTATTTTATGCCCCGGCAGCCAATTGACATTGTTAAACTTTTCGATGTCGTCCAAAACGTGCGCATTCAAGTATAGCAGAGACTCCATCTGTTTAAATGGGAAAAAGAAAAAAAAAATTAGCGCAAATGTAGTACATCAAATAAAAGCAGCAACTTTGTGGACTTGGCAAGTGCAGATTATTTGAACTCCTCCCCCTTCTTACACTGTCAAATCCGACATTGATGAAATGCTTGGCAATTTCTGTGGTTAATTTCTGGCTCTTAAAAAATTCAATGACGAGTTTTTTTTCCTTCTCCAGTTCCAAATCTTAGAAGTCAAAAAGGAAAATAAGAAAAAAAAAAAGAAAAAAAAAACGCATTTTTCTTTTTTCCTATTTTTAAATGTCTGGGTGCCGCTTGCCTCCCGTTTGTCCTTCCTCGTTATTGACCAACCTCTCCCTCTCTGCACAATTTCGAACAAATGCAGACGCGTTTTAACGATGCAGCGCCATTCCGACTAATTACCTACATCCCAGACATGGGCAAATCCCCTCAAATGTGAACCATAATTTTTACATAAAAAATCTACCATAAAATGAATAACGTTTTTTGGTTGCTGTTTTTCAATTTCCTGAAATGGGAAAAAAAAAAGAAAAAAAAAAATGTACGAACAAATGAAATGGCACAAATAGCCAGACAGAGATAGCCTTCATAGGTACCTCAAGTTGGAGGACAATTTGCACATACAGATCCAATTACGCAAAAGGTATGCAAACATAGTGTGGTAATATCAGAAGAGGCAAACGCTTTAAAGAGGGGTTACCCTCGATAGACAGTGGAACAGTTTGGAAACGGATTTCCTGGAACAATTTTCCGGCATCATTGTTATCAGATTTGTTCCTTATTCTGCAACAGTTGGCACGCTAGGGGGGGCGGAGTTGGCGCAAGTGTATGTAGCTAGACATTTGTGTATGATTTTTGTGTAAACCCACTTGCATGAAACATGTATCGAAATGTTACCGTCTTTCTCGCGAAATTAGAATTAACCGATGAACCCGCGTCCCTGCAATTCCTTTAAACTGTTATTTATCTGTAATACAAAAGGTTGTACTTCCTTTTAAAATTATAAAAAATCATTTTCCCTTTTAAGTTAACGGACGAGAATGATGTACACTGTCGCGCGCAAATACACTTCTTCCTCTTCTGACTTACTAAGAGCTGACGTGGAAAAAAGTGCCCCACATTGGCAATACATTTTCTGCTTCAACGTAACAGCGCTCGCGAGACAGATTCGGTGTTGACGCGATGTAGACGCGGTTGCTTATTTGCAAAAGGGCCAATCGCGCGCAGCTACAAGGGAGTATATATTTGCACACACGTATGTGTATGCACGTACATATAACTATGTGAGTGCAAATGTACACTTCTTATGCCTGCGCGCACACAACAAAACAGACTGGGAAAATGGGGAGACAAAAATGCGTTAAGCGAGGCGATTCTTCGTGGTACATTTTTTTATTTTAATTCTCCTTTTTGTAGAAAATGGCCGAGCGATGTTGCCTTTGTTTTTTTTCCCCGCAAATTTTTCCACTTCTTTTGCCAAAATTTTGACTTTTTTTGCCGACTTTTTTTATAAAAATGTGTGACATTTTTTACACAAAATTTGGACTTCTTTTTCGCTAAATCTTACCCTTTTTTGCGAACATAGTTTTTCGTCTTTTAAACATTACGCTCCTAGTGTTTCCCC
This sequence comes from Plasmodium inui San Antonio 1, assembly GCF_000524495.1. Classification (NCBI taxonomy): domain Eukaryota; phylum Apicomplexa; class Aconoidasida; order Haemosporida; family Plasmodiidae; genus Plasmodium; species Plasmodium inui. The sequence goes on from NW_008481839.1 coordinate 301,296, forward strand.
CCAGTTGCCCATCGAACTCCGTTCCGGAGGACCCTTTCCCGCGCACGCTCATGTGCACACGCAAAAAAAAAAAAAAAAAAAAAAGGTGAACGGTGAACAAATAACAAATTACAGAGGAACAAACTTGGAGAAATAACTCCACCAAGGTATCCAACTTTGGACATTAAAAAAGGCGACAACGTTGTCTAGCCAAAGCGGAGCCGCTGATGGATATGTAAACATGGTAGACAGGAAGATATCCGAAAAAAAATGTTAAAAAGAAAAGCACCAAAATTATTTCCCCTGCTACGCCCCTTCCTGTTGCTCCTTTTCTTTTCCCTCCTCAAAATGTTAAATTAAGCGATGTCTGTCTATGCGTCTTGCACAAAAGAAGTCGCCAGCTAATCGAACAGACAATTTTATAATTGACCCCATTCGCTTAATCTCTCAGCAAAATGAACAATGTCTTTATTCTTAAAAGTAGAATGTGAAAATAAAACTTTAGCCATTTTAGTGTTCTTTTTGGAAAAATGGGAATTAAACGGGGAGATAACATGCCAAAGGAAGGAAACTTTTTTTTTTTTTTTTTGCATTGACAAAGGATGATGGCGCGAAACTTTTATATGTCTTTCTGTGGGGGGGTACATACTATACGGCGTATACCTCCCCCGTTCGTTTACTCGTGAAGTGAAAAATGTGGAATGATGACGCAACGGGTTATACGCCGTGGGGAGTTATTCTTATTCTTCTTCTATGAGTACATGTGCCTCTACGTGCCTATGGGCATTCCTTCCCTTAAAGTGCCACACGAAAGAAGTGAACCATGGATACTTGTGTAACTCGACGTGTGTGTCCACACAACATGGAGATATAACCCGAACCATTTACTTCCATGTGGACACTAGGACGAAGTGGTTATAGGTAATTTAAACGAAAGGGTAATTCTTGAACACAAGGAAGTCGATCCTGATAAGTTGTCGTTGTATCTGTCGCTGTACCTGTCGTTTTTCTTTCCCTGCGCGATTGAGCGGTGGGCGGGAATGTTCCCATATCCCTTACCATAATTGGTGGTTTCTCGCAGGTCAACACTTTAGATTAGGGATAGATTCGCATTTGGACCTTTCCCTTTCCGTTCCCCTTTTTTTTGCCACTCCAGATCAAATGGAGGAAATTTCAAGCATGCGAAATTGTCCCCTGGTTGTTTCCCCCCTGCAGTTTAGATGATGCATAATTATGTATCCCCTAGAGTGACCGAAAAAAAAAGAAAAAATCGGAAATTGCAATTCCTCTTACCGGGGCATATTACGCGCAATTTTTCACGTAAGAGTAAGAAGCGCCCTGAAAATGCAGCAGCGGGAGTGAAAAGCAAGGCCTCATTGTTATGCGGTCACTCCATATAGGCGCGATGTTAATTCGGCACCCCCATAGGTATGAAATTGTGAACGTGAACACCAAGGCGAAGGCGGACGTCAACGGTGAGGGCGGGACACAAAAAAGAAGAAATAAAAAGGAGCAAAAAAAAGCAGAAAAAAGAAGTAGAAAAAAGGACAAAAAATAATCGCAACCTGTTGTTCCCCATTTGAGTATCACACCACTGAGCGAAATGCCAATCACAAAGGCCACCCAAAAAAAAAAAAACGGCAGAGCAGTGCTGCATATTGCTCCCACGGGATAGGTTAAATCATCTCTCCTGTGTTTCTACATTTTATGCAAGTCACAAATTTGAATATAGAGCTGTCGCAAATGTAGCGATGCGCAGTGGATTTTGTTTGCCGCTAGTCAGTACATAATTCGACATTGTTATGTTACCCGGTGCTGTTTCATTCCCTCTTTTTCGCTTTCTTTTTCGATTTTCTTTCCCCCTTACAAAACATGTTTAAAAGCAAAATAGCCCTTGGAAACAAAAACTTCCTCGGAAACAAGGACAGGAAAAAGTAAGTGCACAGAGAGAGGTATAGAAGAATGGAAGGACTTTTTGTTTGCCCTCACAGGGAAGTTTTCATCATAATGCGTACTTCTTCCCCCCCCCATACACACAAATACGCAGACTAGCCGTGACCATCAAGAGCACTTTCAACCTGGACAGCGACGAACAGGTGGAGGAAATTTTGGACAAGGAAAACACATGCATCTGCAAAGTCCAGAAAACAAAAATAACAATCTACCTCTCCAAGAACATCCCAGTTCTCTTCACCATCAAAAATGACATCTTCCCAACAGTGTACACATTATGGAAGTATCCACACATGATCCCCTGCTTCGTCATATACCCACCTGCCTCGGAATTTCTGATGAAGGGAGCGGATTTGATGATCCCAGGAATATGCAAAGAAGTAGACAATGTAGAAGGACTAAAGGTTGGAAGTGTATGGGGCGTTCGTGTGTTTAATAACCCGCACCTTTTTGCAGTTGGGCAGTGTTCAGTGGACTATGACAGTAACAACTACTTTTATGATTTAAAAGGGAAGTGCTTAAAAGTCGTGCACATTTTTAATGATGAGCTGTGGAAGCTGGGGTCGCAAACTGTTCCTCACAGCAGCTTCCAGGCGAAGATTATCGACTCGGTGGAGAATGTTGTGGACAACTTTGACGAGTTTAAGGTGTACGATGAGAATAAGGGGATGAAGAAGAAGAAGGCGCCTGCAGGGGGCCAGCAGAGGGGTGCGAAGGAAAAGCTGGGCAGCGATAGAAACGGTGGTAGTGATGCCCACCTTGCTGACAACCCCCAGGATGACAAATCTCATGATGACAACTCCCAGCATGACAGCCTCCCCGATGAAAGCCCCTGCGATGATGACCGCTACCGAGCCTTCACGGACGACGAAAGCGAGCAGGAGAAGTCAAATGGTGAGGGTGGCCCCAGCGGACAGAACGAACCCAAGCCCAAAAGCACGACGAGCGAAAAAAGCCTAGACAATTTTTACAAACATTTTGCAGTGATACTGGCCCAAAGGAGCCACACAAAGATAGACGCACATCCTACCGGCAGTAAAAATGCCAAGGAAGGAAAAAAACAACCCGTGACGGAAACCCAATTTAAGGAACAGGATCTCCCAAGTGAAACGAAAAAAGACTGCACAGTGGGTATGGACTCTATGGAGGAGAGTTCCCATCAGGTAGATGCCCCTCAGGAGGACAAAACAAGTGATCAGAAGAAGCACTGCTTCGATGGTAACCCTGTAACTGACCAGGGGAAGAGAGGCCAAATAAACAAAGCGGTGGAAAATAGGACCCACAGAGACACAGACCTAATGAACGAGTGGGACGAATTCTCAGGGGAAGAAAATGCGCAAAATGGGGAGGATGACAATAAAAGAGTTTCAATAGAAAAGACTCAAAAGAGAAGCGAATCCAAAGAGGCCAGATATGACGACCAGCGAACGGTAAGCGAAGCCTCCTTTGTACAGGAATCCAATGCGAATATGCCCCACGAAAGAAATGAAAAGAACACATTCGAACTGAACAGAGAACAGCAGGATGCACTACTGATGTACCTCTTCCTCGAAGTAGCTCAATCACTTAGTGATGACAACCTCCCGTTGGAAGTTTCTGGAGTCTACAGTAGGATGACCAGGGAGTTTTCCTACATTCACAGGAATGAATCCTTCCTGGGAGAGCTACAAAAACTGGGGATTCCAACCAGCATTACAGACAAAATAAAAGCAAAAGAAGTGAACCTAGAATTGGATGTTAAAAAATCGACGTACAAAAAAATCAGCAAATTTATTCAGCACTGCTCCAAGTTAAAGCTTATTAAGATAAAAGAAAACAGAAATGTCATATCCGTCGTGAATATACGAAAGAGCAGCTCCATGATCTCGTCTTATAAGCCCATGTCTTTGGAGGAAAAGAAACGGTACCAGTTGGAGGGCGGTCAAAATGATGCGGCAGCTGAAAAAAACGGAGCGCAATGCAATCCGAACAGTGCCCATCAGAAAAAAAGTGTAGAGAATGACACCACTAATGACGCAACAGACGAAGCAACAAATAAAGGTGCACAGGTACTCGAATTTTACATGCCATCCTCCAAGGGGATAAATATTTTCAAATGTGTAGATAGCAGATCGGAAAGGAGTTCCTATTACAACATTATGGAGTTAAAGGATGTTCTAAAGTCCTATGTACAGAAGCAGAAGTTAGTCAGTGGTAAGGATCCCCAGCTGGTAAAACTAAACGATGATTTGAGAGCCATTTTAAATGTCCCATGTGAGTCGTCCACCATGTCGTACGAGTCTCTCCTGAGCCAGTTCATCTCGACCCAACTTCCCTGCTATGCCATAATCAAGCCGTATGCTAATTTCGATATAGACCCAATTAAAGTCACAAAGGGCAAGTGCCCATCCATTCACATCTACGCAGTCGCCAGGATGAAAGGGAAAAAATATGTTACCCACATTACAAATTTGTTCCTCTTCCATGTGGATCTGAACAGATTTACTGAACATGTACAGAAACAGCTAGCTTGTTCTTGTTCCATTGTCATTTCAACCTCCACCAAAAAGGAGGAAGTCCTCGTCCAGGGCAATGTTGTTAATATGATTCACGAAATTTTGATTAAAAATTATAACATCCCCAGGAAGTATATTGAGCTGAATAGCAAATAGTGTGCTTTCCAACCGAGGGGACACAGAATGCCTATTCGAGGGAGCGGGTAACAAATCAGGCTGGTTAGCGAGTTACACATTTGATTAGCGGTAGGGTCTTTCTCCACAGCGCACATATGATGGGACAACGACACGTTTCTTTTTTTTTTTCCTTTTTTTGAAGCCAACCTGAAGTGTATCTACCACCCTTTTAGAGGGGCCCCAATCAGCTTCTCCCTCTTTGGCATCCTCACGGAATTGCTTCCCAGAGAGGTTAGCAGAGGTGCTGACATTCCCGCTGCGAATTGGTGACTACCCAAATGGTAGCTGCCCCTTCGGCGAGCGTACTCCTCGTATGACTTTTTTTTTTTTTTGCGTTATGCGATAATTGTGTTAAAAAAAAGAAAGTAAAATCATTTTTTAAAAAAAAGAGAAGCAATCTCTGTGCGCACGTTCCATCGTGTTAGTTTGCACGAACGTAAATCTACACACATCTGTGCGTAGGATGGTGCTTCCCTATGCGCAATCGACAAATTAAGGATAACCATGCGCGCGGGGGGGCACGGCTCTGTATGCCCCTTGCGGTGTCACAGCGTGGCGGCATGGTGACATGGCTGCGGCAAGCACATCACACCGAGGCTAAAAAAACGTGGCGCGCTTTCTCAAAGTTCTATCCTCCAAAGATGCCACCCCGATAGTGCCACTCCCAAGGACCACGCTCCATCTTCGTAACCACGCATGGGTATCAAACGCGTTATATGCTCCCCCCCAAGTTGGAGTGCTCGCTGCAATTTCTGTCCCCTTTGAATATTCCCCCTGATGATGATCCCTCCTCCCCTGTGCAGATGTTCTTAAAGGGGTGTATGTCTCTGTGTGGGTATGGGGGGGCAGAACAGCAGATCTTCCTTGCAGAATGTTCACTTCATTTCCAGATAACAGGCGACTTAATTTCACTGCTTCACATCTGTGCAGTAGCGATAGCAAAATGGTGGTAATACATAAACTAGGGGAGTCTCCTCCCCGCCGCTTAAGGGACAGCTAGAAAGTCATCCTATGATGGGCATCTTCATTTTTGGGCTTCACGACCTTTTCCCAGTTCTTACACAACAGATCGTAAAGCATAATATAATTGTTCCGCATATCAATCATGGTAATTTTGATATAAATCCATTGCTTTTTGTCCAGCTCTCGGACAGCTTCCTGGTAGTCATGCACATTGGGATATTTAATAACTTTGGTTGACAATTTTGCTCTGTCCATATAGTACTTCACAATAGCATCATATAAATTGAAAGCACTTTCTTCGACCCTAGCGAGCTCCTGTATAGCTTCCTCTTGAATGCCCACTCCGAAATTATTTCCATCTTCAATTCTGGGGACATTCAATTGAATCCACAATTTTATATTACCTATGATTTCGATAAGCTCCGACGAATAAGCTTTTATCTTTTCCAGTTCTGCACTTATTTGTTTGTGCGAAGGAACGTAGTGAGTGTATATAACATTTTCATCGATTACTATTTTTTTCTCTTCATAGTTTACATCATTTTTTGTATTGATTTCTATGGAGTCTTTCTTCTTTTCAATGACGTCGTGATCATTTGTCTTATGCTTCTTCCGTATGTTTTTCTCCGTCTGATTTGATGTATATCTGTATGTGTTTGTATCTAGGTCACTCAGCTCTAGGATAGATCCTGGCTCTGCATTTACATTCACCAGTGTGTTGAAGTAGATTATCCTTTTCGGGATTCTCTCTCTAAGGGATTCGATCGCTTGCTTTGTTACGTCGTACTTAAACTGGTTGTATTCTTCCTTAACCTTCGGATCGTACGGCTCGATTTTGTCCATTTTGCTCAGGATGTTTTCCATTATGGATGCAGAGGAGTCTGGCTATGTCTTGCGAAGCGTATCTATAAGTGGCGGTTCGTATCTTTGCGTAGAATGGGGGATCCAGTTATCCACACACGGATGGGGCGCTTCTTCCCGGAGGAAACTTCCCGCGGTGACACTAGCCGGGCGTGTCTGTCAGGTTTACCGCGCCAACCACGTCTTGGTTTCTCTCCTTCGTACAACTGCACTATCTGGAGCTTCCCCTCTTGCCGCGTTTTTTATCCCTTGGTTATATTTTTTCTTTTCCTTTTAGCTCCTTTGTTCTACTTCTCCTCCAATGACATGATAAAAGTGCACCAGTCAGACTTCTGGGCGTCGGTTGAGACGGATGTGCATAGCCTCACCTGTTGGGTTAACCTTCGCCGCTTGGCGTCTGGACGCTCAGGCTACAGTGGAGACTCGCCAACAAATCACAGCAAATATATCGGTACAACCGCGTCAATTATGTGGCTTCTCTGCGCACCAAATGTACACGCATGCATGTAGATGTAGCCCTAGGGAGTCTTCTCTGCACTTAGCAGATGTTCGCCATTAAGAGGGGGCATGGGAGGGAGACCTCTACACGACGTGAGGCAATTTACTCAGGGAAAGAACAGGGAAAAGCCTATCCCGTAGATCCCTAACACATATATACATAAATATATATAATATATGTGTACATACAGGGTATACTCAAACAGACGTTAAGATGAGCCACCTTCCCAAGCCTGCCAAAGAGAAAGAAAATCACTACGACGTATTCGAGCAGAGAGCATACGCATCACTCATGCGCAGATGAACGTCCAGCTGGAATTCTTCCCAGAGGAAGATACATATGTCAAATCAATTCACTCAGAGCTGCTAATTTTTCTGTACTTTTTGTAAATCCTGTGCGTACTAATTTCTTTCTTATTTTTTTCCCTTTTTCAACTACATAACATAACACAATTGTAGTACCCCCTTTTGTAGTTATTTTTAGAAAAAAAAAAAAAGGCAAACAACTTTTTAAAGAAAATAAATTGAAATTTTTGCTTTTTTCTATGGAAAGAGAAAAATAAAAAAGGGTGGGTTCGAGGCACAAATTTTGACCTTTGCTTTACTTCGTCGAGCCGATTTGTTCATTCACAGTTGAGGGTTGCCCCAGGGGCGGTGCAAGGAGGCTGCTTCTGGGGCAGCCAAATTGACAGCTAACTGGCGAGACAGTCTGGTAAGGCAAGCCGTGGTGGCCCGTTACATAGCGCTCCGCACATTTATCCGTGTATATTGTACATGAATGCGGCTCGCATAAATGGTGCTACCGTCCCGCAAACAGGCTGTGCCATGTTTCGAAAATTGACATATCTTGTCCCAGCTCTTCCGAAGTTATTTACTAATTATTCCCCCTTCACGTATTTTCACGGCGATGGGGGAACTCATATATCCTGTTGCCTTTTGCGTGTTTCCTTGGGATAAGCTATCTCGTGGTAGTTCACTCTATTGGGTAGGCAGGCGCGTGTGCGCCCTCCCTCGCGCCTGCTTCACCATATGCAGAGAAATGAAGAGAAATGCTTCATTATACCCATGAAGCTGTACCGACTGTGTATACGATAGGAGGTTTCATGAGGCCCTCTCGACAACCCTCCCCCCAAAAATTTCCCATGAGTTATTCTTTAATTAAGTGACTGCCCCATTTTGGGCAAAAGTTACGATAAATACGTCCATACGTACACTTTTTTTTTTTTTCTTTAACCAAACGGGGAACTTTTCGCATGGGATAAATGTTCCCATTTCCCCTCTCCCTTTTTGTATTTCCGCTTTTTCGTGTTTTTCCTTTTTTTTTTTTTGCATCACGCCCTAACAGGAAGCAGTATGCGAAGAGGCAGAAAAAAGCGTGGTTGCTAACACACGTCCATTGGGATGAGGAAGAGGGCGTCAGCGCGAAGGGGCATTCGTGTGTATGGCGTATTGCGCACACGGATAGGGGTAAAAACAGCCACCGCTCATTTGTCCACCGTTCAGTGTGGCCCCCCGTTCAGTGAAGCACCCGTTTAGCCACTCACGAAATTGGCCACAGCAATTAGCGGAGGTACCCACCATTAAAGGAAGCACCTCCTCTCTTCTGCGCAAAGGGGTGTAGCGCGCTGGGAAGTGGTCTCCTTCAAGGTGTTCCCCGGACTGAGCCCCTTCAGTTGTAGCCACCCAAAGTGACAATCTTAAAAAAAAAGAAGCAAAAATCTCCCCGAAACTGACCAAGCGTGCCATGGAAATGTGCCATGTCTAGAAGGATGCCACATGGAGCGAAGTAAATATATCGAAATGTAAAACTCCGTCGGAGGAAGCGAATCAGATTAACCCCCCTTTTCCAATGTCGAGTATTAAATGTTCCTTTTCTTATACCTATGACTAACTGGGCTGAGAAATGTGTAACATGTGACCTGTGACATGTGTTTTTTTCTTTTTTTTTTTTTTCGTGGAAGAGGAAACCTTTTACAAAATTGTCAATGGAGACCCAGTCACCATGTGGGCGCAGAAGACGTCGCCAACAAATAGTCTGTATAGCTACATGGAATAGCAGCGCGAGTGAGTATTCACTTGCGGGGAGACACACACGAAAAAGGAACCAATGTGGAAATACTCCCTCGCAGGAAAAAAAAATATATTCATGGGCACACAAATATATAGGCATAGCAATAGAAACGTACACACATGACCGCATTGTGACGAAGCATGACGTGCTGCCTCCTCATTTTTATCGTGTGCCTCCTCGCGCTCCGACTTGGCTATTCAGAAAAGCTCCCCCACGACGGAAGGAATGAAAGACTGCTCATGGGTAGTGCTATACTGAGCAAGAGCTTGAGAAAAAAAGCGGATCTCCATAAGCACATATTGAAAAATAGATACACACACAAATGTGTAAATAAAAAGCGAACACACATAAAGGCGACGCTATTTTTACACGCACAACATGGATTGCAGAAGAGCAACGTCCGTTTCTCCAATCTGTACGTTCGTGGGAACACAAACGTGAAACCCAAAACGAACAAGTCAATTGCGAAGCGCTTTAAAATAACAAAAAATGGAAAGGTGATACGAAAAAAAGCGGGGAGGAATCATATGCTGAGGAAGAAAACATCATCCAATAAAGCGTCCCTTCGGAAGACGACTACCATCGCTTCCAACCGCATTGCGAAAAAGTACAAGAGCGCCATCCATACGTAGGCCCCTCTGGGGGGTACGTCAGATGGCACGTTAGACGGCGAGTAGCTGGGATGAACACGTAAGGGGGATAAATCGCACCCCTTCTTCCGCCCATGTTTCCCTGCTGTTTGCCCCCCTTTTTTTTTTTTTTACTCCTTTTTTTCTTTTTTGCGTACATTTTAGCCCCCAGGAAGTTCAGCTTCCGGCTGCACCGGTTACCACTCCTTCCATCGTTATGACTTTTTTTTTCTGGGGAGGGGCGCAATTCTCTACTTCTATTTAATTTGCTCCTTTTTTTCGCCCATAAAAGTAGACTTATCGTGTCAGTTGGGGCCTAACCGGAGAAGCTATCCCGCGTGTGGATGGCCAAATTAGATATGCACCCTAGGCACATAAATGGAGAGGTACGCCCTTGGACCCACTTCATATGGCGGGCTCCCCTTCGCAGTTACTCCTAAACGTGCGGATCATTTCGTTCAACTTGGCTCGAACTTTATGTCTCTCCGACTGGCTAAATCGATCGATGAATAAAACGCCATCGAGGTGATCGTACTCATGCTGGAATATTCTTGCATGGATCCCCTTCAGAATTTTCAAATGTTTATTGCCGTCCAGATCGTAGTAACTAATCGACACAACCCTTGGCCGATCTACCTTCCCTTCAATGTCTGGAAATGACAAGCACCCCTCCACCAATTTGGATCGAATTAAACTTGGTTCCACAATGCTGGGATTAATGAATACCCTTTCATTTTCCCTTTTTTTTTTTTCATAGAGTGCATTCCACACGATTATCCTCTTGCTGATGTTAACTTGGGGAGCTGCTAACCCCATGCCTTTACTTTCATACATCACGTTGAACATGCTCCTGACGAGGGTCTGCGGTGAGGAAGCAAAAGGGGGAAGCGTCCGGGCTGTGATGCATATGGGTCATTTGGATGCGTCTCTTTCACCTGCCTGGTGCACCTCCTTCTTACCCTCAAATTATCGTCAAAGTTCACCACCTCGTCGCACTTCTTCCGAAGCACCGGGTCTGGATATAGAACAATTTTTAGGTCCTTCTCATTTTGGCTAGTTGACATTCGAACGGCGGTACTTGGGTTCCGCCCTCTTAGGGTGTAGCGCCTTAGACGGAAGCTAGCTCCCTGCCTAATTACATATGCAAAACATGTCTCCCAAAAGTGACCGGCAAGTGTTGCTGCTATAATTAGGGTCAGTGTTAGTCGATTCCCCTTCGACTTAGCCATCGATTAACGTGACTTTTTCTTTTTCCCTATATTCGTCCCTTCTTCTCCGCGCGGTGGTATGTTTGATGGTGTGAGCATCTATGTCAGTTTTTTTCCGCAGCAGGGCTAGGTAGGTACCTCATAAAAGCCGCCAACGAGAAAAATATAAAACGGGAAGAACAGGAAAAAAAGAGGAAAAGGTTTCTTTCCCTTTTGTATTGCTCCGCTTCGTTCCCCCTTTAAGAAATTTTTCAAAAGTGGGAAGCATGAAGTGCGACTCCTTTTCCTTTTTTTATTTCTTTAACCTCACACAGTAGCCTACTAGGGCGCTTTGCTCAAAGGGCAAAGTTGCCAAAAAGAAAAAAAAAAAAAAAATAGCAATAAAATAACCGAAAAAAATCGACATCCGTTGGAAAAGTCCAATTAGGGATTATATTCCCCCGTACAGCAGTTAGCGCGAACGGGATATGATGCCTTTCTCCGCAATTACACCAGTTGAAGATTTTTGAGTGGATCCATCTTGTGAGGATTATCATGCGGAGGCTCTCACCACCCGTCTTACAGGAGGATGAAGCACTGGCGTGGTGGTGGCATGCCCATTCGCTTGCGTAACAATCCATGGGGAACACGAACACGTGCTGTTCTACACCCTTACTACCACTTGAAGCACCTCACAAAGATTGAAAGTGGACATAAAATATATTTTTTTCCTTTTTTAAAATGTTCCACGTTCGATAAGGAACGGGATGAAATCTTTCACCCACTTGAGATTTGCAATCCCCGTGGATGCATTGAAAATAAAATTCGACACACGAAACAAATGGGAGGCCCATGTGTGGACCGGAAGGGAAGGGGAAAATAAGAAAGACAAATGAGAACAAAAAAAAAACAAGAATAAATAAAAAAAAAGCACAATTAATGTTCTAGCAAACTCCCACACGCTGACTACTCCGGGGGAACAAATCAGCCTGCATTTAGAGATGTCACATAGTTTTGCACTCAATCAAGAGTGCAGCAGATGGACATAGTGTTATCACCAAATGGGAATTGCAGGGACAAAGGACTAAAGCTCCCTATCTTCCAATTTATTTGCAGTGTAATCCGCCTTCCCCCCATGCACACGTCTTGCTGTACCAAAATGGTCAATTGCACTTAGCCTCCAACTCGACTTCTTCCGCCTTGCTCGGGAGGTACATTTTATTCTTTCTGTTAAGAATGAAGTTGAAGTAGAGTATCACGGCCTGAACGGAGAGAAAAAAAAAAAAAAAAAAAAAGCAATGAAGTAAACCCATAAACGTAATATATCTGGTGAGGTGAGGGAGTGCCCGAATCAAGTACACATGTGCTCATAAAGACAGACGCGACAATTGCAGATATCCCCTGCTTTGTTTTATCTTTTCCTTGTCCATACCAACACTAGAAAAATGATGGCCAAATTTATAAATATGGCATTTCTTTTATATACGGAGGCCGTCTTGTGCTTTTCTAGCTGCTCGTACTCGACTGTGAGGAGAAGGGAGAAAAGTGAATCATGTGAGTAGCAGCCCTGGAGGTTAGCAGAGAGCAGAGCAGTGTTAACAAATTTCAGGTGGTCCCCTGCTCAAATGGGTCCACGTGTCTCTGGGTGGGTGTATTTATGTATGAGGAACAGCATCATGGCAACAACACGCTTAGGGGTATTACGCAATCAGTGGCTCAGGCACACCCTCTCATGCCCACCTCTATCAAACTCGGACTTCTTCCTCAGGCTGGAAAACTTCCTATTTGCGAAGAGGCTGTTAAGCACGATGGCTATCCGCGAGCCAGCCCTCAAAATATTAACTTTGAGCAATCTCTCCAAGTGGAGCTCCAACTCATAAGTAATTTCGATCTCCTTGGAGGTATCAAAATGCAACTCGTCATTCTTCGCAATCATAAAATCGGTTGTATAGCTGTCCAGGTAAAATTCGGAGCAAAATTCATTCACAATTTGCTCACCCCAGATATCGATCGCATCGATTCCTTTCTCACTAAATAATTTTTCGTCTTTTTTATGTTCGTCCAATAGCCGACTAACATGTGTCCAACCTCCATACCATGCTGATTGGTATCTCTTTATCATTTTGTTGATTAGATCGCTCTCCATATAATCAAACAGGTTCGTTCTGACCGTTTTGGAGTCATCGTGGTGAATGATTTTTATGTCCTTCCCTCCGTTGTCGTATCGGTATGCTATTCTTAATGGCTGATGCATGTCCGCGATGAGGGAGACCAGGTACTTCAGGGCATCTGCGTCTGTGAAGGCGATGTTTTTGGGGTACTTGAAGTGGATGGCCTTGGCTCCGGGGGGGGAAGAATTTGACCCGTGCTGTTCAGTTGATTGAGCGATTGGCTTTTCAGTTGGCTCCTTACTCGGCTGACCGCCTGACTCCCCCGTTGACTCCCTTCCTGGCTTGTTCCCCGAGTGACCGCCAGCCAACCGCCCGTAAAAGTGCTTTATCGAGTTTATCATGCACAAGCCATTTTCATCTTCGCACTTGAAGACGGCCCTCTTGCAGTCGTGCTTTTGTAAATTGAAATGCATCGACTCCGCTCCTTTTATCTTGTCATGGACTAGGTGCCCCCATTTCCCAATGTCTACTATGTCCTTTCCGCTTAACAATTTTTTTAGTTCGTACAGCTGCTCGCTCTTTATCCCGGACATGGCAACCATCCCTATGGCCTCATGGCCCTCCCTGCTGAAGCAGCTAACCCAGGCCTTCCCATCGCCCCAGGTGAGCAGAATGACAAGCAGGGGAAGCAGGTAATTGTGCAGAGCCCATTTTGACGCCTCCGTCATTTTACGCCCCCTCCGATTCGGTTAACGCGTGGAGAGGGGGGTGGAGAGACGAAGATAAGCGGGGAAGATAAGCGGCGAGGTTATGCTATACAACTATGTTGGGAAAACTCGCTGTGTTGCCTCGTCACGAAAAACGACTAGGGGGACTCCCAACAATTGCTCCGCCATACAAAAGTCGAAGCGAGCTTTGCTTCATATATCTTCTACACGATCTGGCGATGCAGGACAATAAAACAAGGGAAGCATTATTTTGGAGCCCATTTCGTGCCAGCCTTCTGTAACCTCGCAGGGAAAACAGACTCACACCTCTCCTTTACTGTGATATGACCCCCGGTAGGTAAAAGGTGGTCAGAAGATGGCAGTTTCTGCTTTTTTTTTTTCTCTTCCCGTTTCTTCGTCCTTTTTTCTGTTTACCCCCCGAAGTGTCACTATCACATTAAAAATATTTAATTTATAACCACGGAAAAAAAAATGCCACTGGGAAAAAACAAAACGGCTCGGCAGATACTACTGCTTCACAAAATGCCATTCATAACAAACGTTCATATGACTCATGTGTGAAGATGCCGCACACCGACGCAACCGTATTTAACTGAACCTCTGCCCATGTTCAGGTGTTCGCGTGAAGTGAATATATTTGCTATAACGCATTCTCCATTTCGCGACACCTTTTAACCGTAAAAAAAAAAGAAAGCGTTTAAACAAAAAGGAAAAAAAATTACCTATGCAATTTGGATCGGATGGTGGATTATGCATTTTTCCTGTTACGTTGTAAATTCGTTTTTTTTCTTTTTTTTCTTTTGTTTTTTTTTTTTCCTGGGTTCCCTGTTGGTGGCCTCTAAATTTCCTCGAAATCTTAATTAACGAATTCGCAAGACGCCGAGGAGGGTTTAACTGCCACCGCCACTGTGTACAGCGTACACCGCAGTGTTACAGGGGCGCAAAAGGGGGAAAAGAAGAAAAGAAAAGAAAAAAAAGAAGAAAAAACAGAAGAAAAAAGAAAAAAAAAGAAGGAAAAAAAAACACTGTATCAATCAATAGACCGTATAATTTCGGCAATCACTTTCTCCAAATATTTGCGCGAAGCCGACGCCCGAAAGGGGGATTGCTAACCGAAGCTGTCAACTGGAACTGCCATCCGGAACTGCCAGTATGACTGTGCCCCCCAATAGGCAGACGTGAGCTGAAATAATAGGGCCTCCCCAGAAATATACGCATAAAGGGAAATAGGTAAATGTGGGCGGCAACGCAGCGCACCTCCAAACGGGAAAAAGGAAATTTATTCGACACGGGAAGAAAACCATTAATCCTGTCTAAGGGTGATCACAGAGAAGATGCAACGTCCCCATTTGTCCCTTCCTCTGGACAAAGCAGATGCGTAGGTAAATACCTGCCTGTCTATTTCTTCTCAAATACATACACACAGTAGAACGTCCCAGCATGAGAATAATCACATGCATTGTTTTGGGTAATAAAACCGCTACTTTTCCTGGCACCTTCGAGTTAACGTCTTCATCGATTAATCAGCGCCTTCGAAAATGCAATGAGGGTAGCCTCTTTCCCCACGAGAAGGGGCAAAACATATTTTTCCCTCCTCCGTTAACACGGGAACATGGGGGCGGCAATATGTTACCATAACAACATGGGTTGACATCGCGTTCCCTCTTTTAATAAAAAATGCAACATAAATAGGAGCATAAATAGAAACATTGTAGAACACAAAAAAAGTTCAAACGTGAAAATGAATTAAGTTTTTTTGTAGTGGGTCCCCTCCCCTGACTTCTTTTCGACGCCCCCACCCCACCGCCAACATACGCACCCAGGTTTGTGCAAAAATGAGTAACGCAATGATCTTCAGACAAAAAAGGAAAAAAAAAAATATTTCTTATATTTCTTCCGTGTTACCGTTCGGATGTGTGTTTCATTAGGACAAGACAGCTCCCGGTGAGATGTGCCTCCTCTACTGCATCCTAGTGAACCGGGGAAGCCTTCTAATGTTTGGGTTGACTGGCATATCAATGTAAACTCGTAGAATAGAAGCCACTGGGAAAGGGGAACCAAATGGACTATTCGGATGGTGGCGGAGGGTACAGCTCGCTTAACCGTTCATTACCCCCTTCAATTCTTAAAATAACTAAACAGGGCTAGGGCATAAAAGTATAAGGCTACGAGATACAAGGGGTAGGACACGCTGAGGATCTTCCTAATGTTCTTTGGCTCTCCATAATTTTTCTAAAGAGGTGGGATTATATTAAAAAAAAAAATCATAAGAAATGTACAGGGCTATATAGACAACGTGCATACACATACTTCACCATTTTGATTTGATTAAAATGTCGCAAAATGGTTCCTCATTATCCTTTCTTTGTTATCTTACCGCCAAATGGAAGAGGTTGTAGTTTGGAGGGGTCATGGCTTGGAGTAGGAAGTACAGCTGTAAGTTTTTGCCAAACTAGGAAAAAGGGGGAAAAAAAGTTTAGAAGTGGAAAAAGGCGGAGAAAGGGTCAAAAGGGGGAACATGAGAAAATCAAATAAAACGTCGTGATGCTGTATTTAAATGGTTTGTCGCTCAATGTGAACGCTTGGAAGGGACGAATGAGTTACTAGTCCTCGACACACAGACAGGAGAAATATCCACCCCTCTGCGCTCCATCGTTATGCATCGACTCGCTTCAACGTGATGTCACTTCACCCGATACCTTAAAAACTCCGTAGCGATTGCTCACGTGCAGCATGGCCCAAATGAGGGAAGGAAACAAAAGGTATCTATTTCGCAACACGAATAGAAGATCTTTAAAAGATACAGGAGAAGGCAATTTAATTCCTTCATACAAAATATTTGACAGGATTACATACACAGATGGAGTCAAGATGGTGTTAAACATAATCGTTGACTGTTTGATGAACTGGTCATAAAATGCATTAGCTTTGTTAAAAATTTTGAAAAAAATCGAAATGCAAAGGAAGCGAAAATAGGAATTCCTCAAAAGGGAAGTGAACATGGACGATAGGCAAATTCCCTTCATCTCATCGCTTGATATGTCTATTTTTCTTTTTTTTACAAAGAATTTTACATAAATTTTCGATAAAATGCCGCTAATTATCACATAACAGTTAACAAACAGGGAAATGTTTTTCTCTTCATAGTGGAGCCTTTTCGACAGGTTTCCGTAGACAAATATTGGTATCAGTCCGGACTGGTTTAGCACGCACATGTGCTGTAGCATGTTTATTTTTTCTGCTTTTCCCGCGTCTTCCTCATGCTTCGTTGTTTTTAGGCTATTCAGATCGGCTCTTATTATGGCGTTGTTTTTCTCCTGTTCTTCTTGCGGAGTGACCCCTGCGGTTGGCGGGACGCCATCCCTTTCCCCGTCCAGGTGGATCTCCTTCTGACCCTCTTTCTCCACCAGCACTCGTCCGTTATCTCCCCCATCGGTTATGACACCCCTCTCCTCCCTAGCGTAAAACAAATACGCAGTTACGCGCGAAAAAAAAAACTGTGTACAAAATTGGGCGACGCAGAAGAGGGAAATTTTACACAACTGAGGGGCCTCCTCAGGCATTTTCCTAACCACGTCATTTATCGCATTTAGCAAAAATATCCTGGAGCTTATGTTATCAGTTATGTCCGTCAGAGCAGTTCTATGTTCATTCCTTATCAGCTTCAACGCGTTTAGAGATAACATGAATGCCAAGATGTTACTCAGACGAAGTATTACTCCCAGTGGGGCAGACAAAATGGGATAATTTATCTGTGGAATGTTCTTCAGCACATTTTGGAGATCCTTTATGCTAAAACTTGTCTTGAATTTCTTTACAACTCCACTGTTTTTCCCAAATAGGTAACGCTTATTGGGGGTGGAGGCACCAATGAAGCATCTCCCGGCCACGTGATATTGCCTGATGGGTACACCTCCACTATTGGCATCCTTCCCTCCGTCTTTGCTAAATTGACTGTTCACAAAGTGCAGCAGGGTCAGCAACAGCGGGATTAGCCGCGAGATGATGTTCATACCGTGTGCCCTGGGGAAAGGGGCGGACAAACCTTCTTTGTTCACGCAGCCACGATTGTCACCACACCAGCCGCTACTACCACTACGACTGCTAATGCGACCCCCCCTTTACGCCAACAAATTGGAGCTATTTGGCCAACTTGAGAAAGCCAATTGGAGAAAATCCGCCCGATAAACGACTAGCCCATTTTAACTCCACCCTTTTTGTCACTTCGAACACGGGTTGCACCTCGAGAAAAAAATTCGACTGGAAAATTGAGAAAAACGCGACCCCGGCCTTGATATGTTTACCTACCAGGTGTTCAGAATTTAACTTGCACATGGACGCGTTTGGCTATTTTTTTTTTTTTTTCCTCTCTTCCGTGATATTCCACATCAACGCGAAATTCTTGTAACACCCAAGTTTGCCAGAAACGATCCACTAAGCCACCAAGTCGTGATGCTGAGGTACTACATTGCTGCCGTGTCAGCTCAGAACAAGGCAAAAATTGCGCTGCCCCCTTTCGCTCTCCTTTCTACACAATCGATGTGAGACGCTCTTGTAATGCGTTCGCACCGTGGACCTTCAGTCAGGCTAGGGGAAAAAAGGAAAAAACGGAAAAAATTGACAGAAAAAACCAAAGACTTCACAAAAAAAAAGCAAAAAATAACAGGGAAAACCCAAACAAGTTTGACTCATTTCACAAAACTCGCACATTTGGCAACGTGGCAAATTTCACAAATTTAGGGAAGGACCAACTTAACGAGGCGACGGAGCGAAAAGTCCCTCGGCGCGGTAGCGCATCGTGTAGAAAAAAATTGTGTGCGCAAAAAAAAGTAAACCCCTTGTGCAAAAAAAATAGGGGCAACGAAACATGGAACAAGCAGAGGGGAGAGTTTGCCATGTCGCCTCTACCTCAATTTGCCATTTGTAAGAATATGTCGCTAAGAATATGTCGCTAAGAATACGTCGCTGAGAATACGTCGCTGAGAATACGTCGCTAAAAATACTCCTGGAAAAAATACTCATAAAAAAATAGGCATTTCAAGTGCAAATATCCTCCTCCCAGGGGGCGCCAAGATGTGGCAAACCGCGTTTCCCCCCCAAAGGTGTGCGATTGGTTACTTGTTCTGGCATATTTAACGAGTGTAAATATTTCAGTCCCCTTCAATAAGCCTCTCATTTTTTGTGTAAAATTTGAACTAATTTTATGGGTCATTTTTGGGGCCATTCTTAGGGCCATTTTTGTTGTATTTGTTTTCTTTTTTTTTTTTCCCAAAATTACATACGTAGTGCCACCCTTTGTAAAACAAAATTTTTACACTTTTTTTTTTTTTTTTTAATTTTTCCATGTGCTGCCCTTTGGCGAATAGCTTAATTTTTCACGCTTTATTCGAATATGAGTTTGTATTCAGATGTTCCTCCTTTTAGACTATTCCTCCCCCCCGATGCGAAATGACTCCTTTTTCCGCGGGGACGCAGCATGCCTTTAGCTGTTGGCACACATTTTTTTGAGGCGACTTGGGGATGAAGCCCGTCTCATCACACCAGCCCCCAAGCACTGCAAGTGAAACCGAAGCGAAACCCGAGGAAAATGGGAATAAAGCGCAAGGGTTCGCCTCCCCCACTTTTATATGTACACGGGTACGTGTGTACATGTTTTCCTGTTTGCCCGCGCTTCCTCATCTGTCACCACCGCAATGTTTAGAATTTGACTTACCCCTGTGAATCAATGAGTTAGTGCATCGTGTAAAGGCCTCATAGTTCAATGGCCCCATCCTTTAGTTGCCCCCTCGTTTAGTTGCCCCCTCGTTTAGTTGCCCCCTCGTTTAGTTGCCCCCTCGTTTAGTTGCCCCCTCGTTTAGTTGCCCCATCGTTTAGTTGCCCCATCGTTTAGTTGCCCCATCGTTTAGTTGCCTCATCGTTTAGTTTCCTCATCGCTTAACAGATTCACTGTTTTACCGCTTAACGGCTTAACCGCGTAACTCGCCCTCGCACCATTACGGCACTTCATAACTCCGCTCGAAAGCTACCTGGAAATATGAAAATCCCTTTGTCGAAGCATTTATGGATACACACACATACACATCCGTATATGTGCTGTCATATTTGTTTTGCACCCAGACCTCACAAAATTGTGCTGGCTATTTTGTGTTTCACCTTTCCGCGTACACTTTTTTTTTGTTCTTTTGAAACTTCACGGAAAAGGTGTCATGATGGAGTGTTTGTGATTATCCCTTAGAGTTTTCCGCGCATCCTTCGTATTAGTTCGTACCCCTCGTGTCATTTCCATCCACTATTCACTTCCAACCTCTGCGCAACATTTCCGCCCAAGGGTCTCCCCTACCCCCCTTGCGCTTTTCACCTGCTCCCCAATTTTTACGTATAGAACAAATCCCTCCTTCATCATCTTTCATAAAATAAAATTTATGTGCAAGAAGTTACGTGACACGGGGGAAGTGCAATCATTTCGTCATTTTTACTTCGCCTCTACTGACTCCCACGTCGACTTTGATATTATATTTCTTTTTTTTTTTAGTTGCATCCCATTTTGTGAGCTGTCCTGTGCGCCACTATTATGTGTAACAATTTTCTCGAGTCACACGGAGAACGTGTGACTTCTCGCATAGGGCCAATCCGCACAGTCTCCCATTGTTGAGCAGCTCCTCATTTTTAGCGACGACGCATGGAGCGTGTAGCCCAAATGGTACATGCTGGAAAGACCCCGCGTACTCATAAAAAACTGAACCGATTTAATTGCATATAAAAAAAAAAAAAAAGGTACACACTATATATCGCATGCTGGACATGTGTACACATGTAGGTGGATTTTTTCATTGGGTAATGCAAAGTTGTCACATTCGCTTAGTTACTTTAGTCTCCCGCTCTCCTTCCCCTTTTTTTTTCTTTTTTTTTTTTATAAATGCGTATATACCGCTCAGTAGACATCACCAATTTGTGAATTGATTCTACCCCTCGTCTTGATTTCCAACAATTTTGAATTCATCACTGTTGTCTATTCATATGATGACTTTAATCGTATCATAAAAAATGCTTCGTTGCAATCTACATGTGCGGTCTGTTGTGCGTGAGTGTGTATGCGCAGGGCTCTGAGAGGACAGCGCTCGAAACGCAGTCTGCAAATTGCGAATGAAGGGTTTGCCCACGCTCGTCCTGCGCCCTTTGCTCCTTCTGCGTGTCTCCTCCAGAGGGACTATGCAACTGCACGTGGTAGACGCTTTTTATTTTTTCTTTAATTTCTTTTATTTTTTTCTTATTTTTTCTTTTCTTGCGTGCACCGTATTCATTTCACTACCTCTCCCCCTTTTTTCCTTTCTTCATCCGTAAAGCGCACTGCGCAATTCTACCAGTTCGTAGGAATGAAACAGAACATTACGAAAGAACACAACGCTTAAACTTGTCCACACTGCTCGAATGAACCAAATGCCTATTCGTGGTTATGTTTAGCCACAAGAGTGTTGGAGCGGACGACATGTGATATTTTCGTTGTGACAATTCATAAAAACGCAATTTTTTTCTTCTTTTTTTTTTCTTTTTTGTCATTTCCTTCTAACCGTCCATGTTGACGTCCCCAGGGAAATGTTGTTTTTGTCATTCCTTTGTTTAACATTTGTGTCAAAAATTTTTTTTTTTCGTGCTTTTCTTTCTTATCAATTTACAAAGTAGCAACGCAACATATGGATGCATATCATGTTACGTATGCACGTTACCTACGTGAAGGAGAACATACAAATTGGAAAAAAGCGTAACACGTTGTTACCATTGTGCATTTACTCGGTTGTTCAGTTTCTTTACTAGCAGGTTGGTCATCATTTTTTTTTTTTTTTCTGTTTTTTTGCATCGTTTCTTGTTGACTCGTTCCTTATCTGTTCTCCCTTCTTTCCACTTTAACTTCATCCCATCGAAACCAAAATGACTAGCGAAAGGAAAAATACAATCAATTGCAGGCGGCTGCACAGAGCCAACATGATCTTTGCCACCATAAGCAACGACAACAATTACATATGCATCATCACGTATTACGAAAATGATTATAATTTAGAACTGTTCAGCTCGAACAGCCAAATGCAGAAAATATTTCGAAAGACCATTCCAGACAGCATTAACAAAGTTTATATAAATCATTGCAACAAGTACATTTGCGTGACGAGTCAAAATGGAAGCATATACATCCTCGACATGAGGGGGAACCTGGTGTACAAAAATGAGCAGATGCATTGCTTGTACTGGAGAAAGAGAGGTGCCCAGAGCGGGGTTGTCCCCTCAAAAGATGGTGAGACGAGAAGGGGAATAGAAGCAGACAATGACGATGTGTTCCGTTATGCTATCAAAGGAGTCTTGATGTTACATAATGTCCGATACGCATTATGTGACATATGATACAATGAGAAGAAAAAAAGAATCACATAACAGATGGCCGTTTTAATTTTCTGAGTCTCCCTGTGAATTCACTCTCGAAACAAATGCAATCGCTGTGTGTAATTAGCTTTATTGCACTTTTTTTTTTTTTTTTTCCTCGTTCAGGTTACTCCAAAAGAAAACGCAAAAAAGAGACGAGCTTGACTTGCGCCGATAACGAACATCAAGTGAAAGGCAACACCCCGAGTGAAAACACCACAAAGAGATTTAAATGTGACAAAATGGCAAAGAAAGAAAATTCAGTTGCACCCCTTCTTAACAATAATGTGAAAAAAACGAATAGCGGAAAATTAACGGGTCCAAAAAATCACCTAACCTGGTCAAGAAAAAATGGAGACATAAAAAGTAGAAAGAAATCGCCCAGCAGCAGCTTTATTATGAGAAGGGAAAAAAACAAAAGGGGTCCTGTCCTCAGTGGGAACGTACTAAAGAGCGGCACAGCAGCAAGGAGGTACAAATCTGTGGAAAATGAAAAAGAGAGGAAAAAAGAACCCAACGGGAGGGTTTCCACCAGGCAAGCCCGTCATTGCAACATGAATAAACCCTCCAAAGAGATAACCCGATGTGGAATAAATAGGCCCAAAAAGCAGAGAGAGAAAAGCGGCACACACACAAACAGTGATGACCAGACAAATGCTAACCAAACAAATGATAACCAGGAAACTGGTAACGAAACGAATGATAACCAGGCAACTGGTAACGAAACGAATGATAACCAGACAACTGGTGACGAGATGGAAAAACAATATTCCAATGTGAGTATTAAATCCAATTCGCCCATCTTAGGAAATTACAATTTTTGCTTAAAAAAAGAGGTGTGTGATTACTCCTTCTCCATCCCCTCGACGAAGCAGACTGCGAAATATGGAGAAGTGAACGAATTAAATTCCAACGCGCAGTACGAAAAAATGCCCCTCGAAATTGTGGACATATTCTGGATTAACGTAGAAAAAGATCACAGAAATAAATATTCAGAAAATAATGGCTATTATTACCTTTTCAGTTACTTTGATAATGTGCATATTATTCATAGCCTAGATGTAGGGTTTAACATTATATGCTCCATGAATTTAAAGATTATATTTTACAAGTGCAACATTTTAAACCATTTTTATAAAAATATTAATTCGTACTTTCAGCTGAAAAATCAGATTGTTCAGGCATTTAAAAAGGAATTTATAAAAAAATGTAAAGCGAAAAATAAGTACTCATGTGTGCATTGTGTCAAGTCGGAAAAACATAATTGCCATCGAACCAAAATGAAAAACTTGAACACGTCAATGAACAGGGTTAACAGTCTCCGTGTTGGTCTCAATGCACACACTTGGGGTGCGACTGAGTCTTTTTCTTTTCCTCACCATTTAGACGTAAGAGAGAGTATCATTAAGAGGATCTTCAATGACCTCGTTATTGACATCAAGCAATCGTACATTTCGAATGAGCAGCACTACGTTTTAGTCAACTACTACGTACATGTGAAGCGGAAATACTTGCGCTTCTCCAGCCTGGAGCCCCGCCGATGGAAGCGGCTCAGCGAAGTGGCCAGCCTGACATCCATCGTACCGCCCAGCGAAACGACCAGCCAGACGTCCACCATTTCGACCATCGAAGCGGGCAGTCTCTCCAAAAGGGACAGCGAACCCCGAAGAAGACACAACAGATTAAACCTAAAAAAAATCATCATGAACAGAGAAAAGGCAAACCAACTTACACTGCCATCGCACAAGTACAAAATATGTCTGCTCGGGATGCAAAAATTTGGCGACGTGGAGAAAGAATTAAAATCCGTGGAAAAAATAGTCCTTTACCTCCTACACTCTTCCAACATTCTGCAGAGCATCTTTCACATATACCAACAAATGTCAGCCATGTACTCAAAATTTCATGAGTACAAGAAAATGCACAAAATTTATCGAAGCATTGTCGAATTAAATGGCCACTTTAAGAAGTTCTACTACAAGGATCGGACCATGGTTTATTTCTCCAAATATATTAAAAATCGTAGGGAGAATTTTGACGAAAATTTGTACAGCTTATTTTTTAAGGAAAACGAAAAAAGAGAGTTCTCTCGCTACTACGATGTGATAAAAAAGATGATAAGCGACAACACGATCTGCTGCTCATGCTCGAAGGAGAAGTTTCTTAGTGGAGAGATGGTCGTTGGGGAGCAGGGGAAGATGCTCCATCAGGAGAAGAATCTCCATCGGGGGGAAGACACTCATCTACTCGGAGGCGGGACAAATGGAGCGATCCCATGGCCAAACAGTGGGGGGGAGGCGTCTATGGGAAATCAGATCGATGCATCAAGTGTGGAATTCTCAGAGGACTGTCTGAAGGCCCATTTTAGAGGCACACGGCGCGACGCCAAGAAGGAAGACCCGTTTGAAGAGAACATAAAGAGGGGGGTCCTGAACAGCTACGAAGGGGGCCCCACGATTGGGTGCGTCACCGCTCCGATACCATATGGTGGCACCGCAACTCGATGTGCTAGCGACATGAATGGGCGCTTGAGCAGCTCAAGTGGGACGCTTCACCTCACGAGGCATCCAAGCAAGGTAATGAAAAAACAATCCAGAGATGGCGCCAATGGGGCGAAGAACACAACCAGTTGTCTGCAAAAAATGGACACAAAAAAGGGGACCACTGCAAGAGGTCAGATAAGTAGAATGAAGGGCAGCCGTGGCGCAGATACTGTCGAGCCTAGGGGGAAGGGGAAAAGCCTAAGTCATAGAAGCCAGTGTGGTACGCCCCTTTGCCGAAGTAGCAGCGCGAAATGTTATTACAACCGTGTTGATGGGAAGAATCAAAACGACTGTAGTCATGGAACAATCGCCTCCGTTCAAAGGGGAGCGGCAAAGAACAGGGGAAGAAATGGCTTCCTTAGGAAAGGTAGCGGAATTGCGCATAAGCAAGGGGTAGCGGGAAGACTCGAGAAGATCGTCTCTGCAGGGGGAAAACGCAGTTGTGGCGGCGCAGGGAGAGGCTCTAGTGCGCGGCTCGCTAGAAGCGCACAACGAGTGGCATGCACACATCGGCCCACAAAAGGGACAGCAGTTGAAAGTCCGCAAAGAGTTGGCATGGCCAACCGGGGGAAGGAAGAAGCGGAGGACTCAGCAAACGACACAGCGGAAGAGAACAACGGTGATGATGACGATGACAGTGACGACCTGCCCCTGTCGGAAGGCGAACTAGAGGAGCAATTCCGCAGGAGCCGAAAATTCATCGTTCCCCCCGGACAGAACATATGCTCCAGCTGCGAACTCCTGGTGCAGAAAAAGACAGTGCACAATTTTGAAAAGTTGGAACTGAACTATGTGATCCCCAAAAAAAAAAAAAAAATAAGTGACGAAGAGATTTACACCTCCCTGATCAAAGATATATACCTCATGTATAGCGAACAAAAATGCCCACTCAATCTGCTGCTACTTCTACAAGAGTTTAGCGAAAAGGAACTACAAAAGTGTATGGCGAACTTCCAAGTGGTTCTAAACTACTACGAAAAGATTTTCCTCAAAAATATAAACGAGCATTTAACAAATTTGCACCGAATAATATGCATCTGTAAATCCTTAAGTGACAAGATACACGTTATGCTGAAGACGTACCGCCTCGATCGAATTAAAAAGTTACAAGAAATTGTCTTTTTTTGTGTCAACAAGTTTCAGAAGTACTACAATTTGAAAACACATTTGAATATTTTCCTTCTCCTAATCGAGTTATTAGTGTTCATTTCCAAAAATATTTATTTCGAAAAATTTCCTCACTATAAGGAAGCCTTTTCGAACTACCGAAATGTCGATGTGGAAATTTTAAAAAATTACAACTCCGTCAAAGGGAAGAAAAAAATCCACTTCAATTATTTCGATCGATATTTACATAGCAGTCAGGTGAAGAAGCACAACTTCTTTTTAGCTCTTTCTACCATTCAACACAACTTGGATCAAATTTTTCAGTCCTTCTCCAACAGAAGGGAAGACAACAAATTCATTTCGATTTACAACATTTCCATCCTCCATATTTCAAGTAACCATCAATTTCATTATTTTACTCTCCCAGGGAATATCATAAAATATAACCTTCCTCGTAATTCCTCCTACTTTGACGATAGCTACGATGGCCCAGTGCGCTCCAAGGTTTACCCCTTTTACGTCTGCACTTGCGACCGGTTTTCCTTCCTCGGCATTGACAAATATTACCAGTGCGCCCTGCGCTTCAAGTTGATCCAGAGGCGTGCCCTCGGCATAAGTCTGCGCCCCCTCACCGTCCTCAGTGTCGTGGTAGGCCCCAGCGGGAGGGTCAAGCACGTTAAGAAATACACATCGTGCCGCTTCGTGGCTTGAACACTTTACCATCTCACCACTCCACCGCCTTACCACTTCACCTCCTCACATCACTCCTTCCCCCCCCAGGTCATGTCCAAGAACTTCTTCTACATCTTCACCAAGCACGACAAGAAGCTGAACATCATCTCGCTCAAAGTGAAGTACGGGCATTCCAAGCGGAACCCCCTCAAGCGCAGACGGAAGGCGGACTGCCCCAACGATTTAAGCGGTGAGTCCCGAAGGAGATAAGAAGCGCACCATGTGCTAAACTGCGGGGCGAGTCACACCGCACGACATCTTAGCGTACCACCTCGTTCCTTCCGAGATCTCTTTGTGTGACATCACACCAGTTAGAACCGCTTCGCATGGCTGCATCCTCTGGTCACGTGCAATTTGCACTCCCAACTGCCACGTCTAACTACCACTTCGAACTGCCACTTTGCATCGCCACCTCACATCCCCCCCTCCCACCACCGCAGTTGTCAAGTGCTCCAACCTGGAATCCTACTACCCCAGCGCCAACAATTTCAACCTCAGGCTCCAAACACTATGCGTAAGTAAAATAAGAGCATGCGCCCAAAGTGAGCATGTACAATATGCACATATATACGTGCCCATATTTCCGCCCTTTACATTATTCTTCTCTTTCCCCTTTGAAGAACTCCATTATTGCGAACTGGGAACCGCACATGTGCCTGATACTTCAAGGACTATAACTACAGAAGCGAAAAAGAAAAAAAAAAAAAAAAAGTTGAGCGGACCTATAAGCAGCCAACACAACCTCCCTACAGATCACGCCAACACAAAAATGAAGATAACCGTTTGCCTATGCAATACGACACTGTATTGGAACACACCTCCACACCTTAGTTTTTTATTTAATCCTTTTTATGGAGCAAACGTTTTTAGTGTTCATGTCCCGGACCTTACCTTTTTTTTTTTCCCAACGAGACTCCTCTTTTAAATATGATATCGAATTATTCCTTCCGCCTTTTCGCAAATTATGAAAAGAGATTGTGCCATCTACTGGGGTGGCAAATTGGCGACTGCGCGGAATGACTCTACTAGGTAGAGAAGTCACCGCCCCCCCTCACCAAGAAAAGAAGCAAAAAAGAAAAAAAAAAATTAAACAATTTGCTGTTCATTTAAACAAATAATTTTACTTTCATTCTGTCGCAGTCACTGAGGGGTGAATAAGACGGATACGTTTTTTCAAATAGGACAGTCACAATGGAGGAGGTGCCACTGGAAGACGCGCCGACGGATGTGGTGACCAGCGCGGCGATCAACGTGGTGATACGGGCAAGTATCGCGAAAATGTTTAGTAAAGCACTTCATTATTTTTCATAAATTAGACGGGCCACAAAACCGTATGCACGTGGTTGCCTCTCCATGCCTCGTTGCAGAGGAGGGGGTCTTCATACATTCCCTTGACCCGCTTCTCTTCTTTGCCTTTTTCTTCTCCGCGCGCATACCTTATTAATAATAGCACTTATGGGAAGGGGCCTTCCCACGCACACACACATATGCCCGCGATTCCAAACGATAGACGGAGGCACAAATTGACCCTCGTCATCTTCTACACATTCGTTTTCTTCTTTGTCTTTTTCTTCTTGAATTTTAAATTATACGGGT
The DNA here is from genome assembly GCF_000524495.1 of Plasmodium inui San Antonio 1. NCBI lineage: Eukaryota > Apicomplexa > Aconoidasida > Haemosporida > Plasmodiidae > Plasmodium > Plasmodium inui. Next base: position 329,338 of record NW_008481839.1, read on the forward strand.
CGAATGTGTCTGAACAAAGAGGAGTGGTGTACTCGAAGTTCATCGACTGCAGGGGGGAAGCAAAAAAGGAAGGAAAAAAAAAAAAAAAATACGAAAAGGTATATATCTGTACGTACGCCCATATGTATAAAAAAACTGCCTTGTCGAGGAAATCACTGCCACGTTTATCTTTTTTTCAAACGTCTTGCAAACGCCAGTAATTTTCCTTCCGTACGTTTTTGTCCTTATTGGATTGAAAGGTGTAAATGATGAGGAGCGACGGGATGCATTCTGAGATGAAATAAGACTGTTATCAGAGGGGGGTAAAAGGAAAAGGAAAAAATGGGATGCTCACATGTATGTCTAACGCGCATATAAGGGATACATATAAACATGAGAAGTGAAGCAAAAATGTTCTTTCTCCCCTATGGCATTACTATCGCGTCGCAAGTGGGTAAATCCAAGTAGGAGTTGTAAAAGTTCGCATCCTTAACGAAACACCAGAAGGAATATAATCCCTTCAGGGCCAAAATGACAAACATAATAATAGCCAAAGAGAGTATCTGAATTGTTCAAAAGAGGAAAAAAAATTTGACGTTATTCGGCCAACACTGTTCATATTTCTTTTTTTTTTCGTACCCATTGGCACACGTAGGCGTATCGAAATTTGAAGAAGGACACTCATATTGTCAGTGTGTCTCTTTTTCTAAGCTTAGTTACCCTTTTTATGATACTGTTGCTTTTTGAAATTCCTTTGCTCTTTTCTTCCAGTTTCTTCGTCACCTTCAAAAGTAGGAAAAAAAAAAAAAAAAATTGTTGTAACTGTGGCGAAGGATACACACTCGCGCAGTGCTAACTGGAAGATGAGCAAAGACACCTGCGTACCTTAACTCCATAGTAGAGGAATGCTATGGCTATTATGTAATCTATTATGGACTCCAGGATGTAGTTGTAATAAATGTAGTTGTAGAATGCCTGGGTGAAATAGCTCAAGCTAGCCAAAACGATATTTACTGCGTACACAAGGCCATTGAGGAAAATGTACAGCGACCTGACAGATGAGAAAGAAAAAATGAATAATAAAATAAAATAAAACAGAACAGAGCAAAACAGGACAAAATAACAACTGCTATCACTATTGCGATTACTCGCCTACACGAGCTAGGCAATTTTTTCAGCAAAATAGTTCACACACAAATGCACACAAAATGGCCCTCTCTTTTTCGTTTTTTCATTCTTTGCGGGAAAAACATTACTGTAAGTGCGGAGCGGACACTAATATAGACGCATAGTAAACTTGGGACCAAAAAAGTATTATAATCGTGAAAGATGACAAGAAAAAATACGTGGGAATGGCTTTCAGTATGATTAAATAGAAATAAAAGTTGGGAAATAACAACAGTGTGTTGTAGTCAATCACGTAATAGCGTATGTCCAGGTAGGTCAAAATTGTAAGGGATATTATTCTGCCTGCGGGAGGGGGGGGGAGTGATCGTTTGTGGGCATATACGCACGCGATGGGACGAGGTAAAGCGGTAAAGCAGTGAAGCGGTAAAGAAGTAAAGCGACAAAGCAGTAAAGCGCTAAAACCGCCAATCTGCTAATCCGCCCCTCGCGCTCCCCCGTTTTCCACTCACTTATGTGACAGAAAAATAAAAAAACGAACAAAAAATTCCTAGTCTTCTCCCCCGTCAAATTGGCGGAGGCTACTGGCGAAACTTTTCCGTTTCTTATTAGCAGTTGGTATAGCAGGTAACTCAGGTAGGCATAGAAAAAGATTAACAGGATTAGGAAATAAATGCCTAAGTGGGGGGCGGGCGAGAAGGGGGCGCGTGTAGGTGGTGTTGTGTGGGCATATGGGTACAGAAATACGTGGGTGTGCGTCTAAGCGGTGTATGCCCAGGAGGCGCCCACTTTACTCCCACTATGGGTTTCACTCGCTTTTCACGGCAAGGTACCCGTAGTCATTAGGAAAACACGGGAAATAACTGCGTTAAAAGTGGTAAATGTGGAAAGGGGATGTTACTCCGTTTTTGCCAGAGTGAAGTGAACCTTGTTGCAGCAACTGCGTATGATTCGCTCCTTGCTCGCTTCCCTACTTATGTTAACCGTATTCTTGCACAAAAAAGGGGAAGAAAGGATAAAGGGAAAAAAACAGAAGCACAGTATAGTAGCGCGGTATGGCAACGCAATGTAGTAACGTAAAGGAGTGGTCCAAAGGAGTGACCCAAGGGAGCAACCCAACAGAAGGACACAAGGCAGTAACATAAACCTGTAAGGCGAAATGGGGAAGGTGAAACAACAGCTTAAACTAACATGGTAAAACGGAATAATGTGCTAAGGTGGAATAGCAGAATAGCCGAGTAGCAGAATTGCACAATAATAGAATGTCAAAACGGAAGGGTAAGGTATGTACGCGAATAAAAAGCGCTTATGAATGAGTGGGCACAAGCAAAAAAATAAAAATAAAAAATTTCTTTTCGTGCAGAAGGCTGAGGTCCGCCTTTTCTGTAATTCCCTCATAAAACGCTTCCCCTGCGTGTAGCACTTTTGTAGCAATATATACATGTAATTTATGTGTACATTCTGTGAACCTCTTTTTTTTTCCCTATTTTTTTTACCCCTATTAATTCGCCCACTAGGGTGTAAATTGCCAGGAAAAAAAAAAAAAAAAAAAACATATTTTATTCATTTCTAAGCACATGCTTCCACTTCGTTTCGGCTTCTACATTTTAAAGTTTCATCTCAGGGGTGTAAATCAAAACGCAGCCAAGAAAGAAGCAAAAATGAGCTTCTCTTTTTTCTGCTCTGTGGAAAAGCTAAAAAATTGAGTTTATATTTTTTTTTTTTTTATTTTTTGTCCTCCATGTGTGGAAGTATTCGCAAAGAGGAAATGGAAGAAAAAGAAGGAAAACGGAAAAAAAAAACGGTCTTACAAAATCCTATGCAGGTGGGAAATAATTAACAGATGCCTAACAAAACAGATGGCAGCGCGACATTACGTCTTCGTCCCTTTGGGAACAGGTCAACCCACTTGGCATATTGTACCCTTTGGTATCTTCTGTTTTGGGTGTCTTTCTTGGGGGATAACTTCCTGTGCGCATTTTTATGTTTTTCCCATCCTCGCAAATATGGACAACTCGTCCAGAACGGACTACCACCTGTTTGGCATTATATAGTGTATTTCCCCCATGTTCTTTCCCCGAGAGGTATGTCATTTTTTCCCCTGCCGCGCTGTTCCCTGCCACTTGGTTCGTTTCCCCTTTTGCTGTTCATGCCATTTTGTATGTGTTCGTTCTAGGGGGACATAGGCTTACAGAACAAATGCTGAACGAAACTGAGGCAGTTGTCACCCTGTCTACCCCAAGTTAGCAACGGGTCAGAAAAAATATGCATAATCGAGAAGGGAGAAGTTGCACACGGTTCAAAAGAAATAAATCCACCTTTTCCTCACGAATGGAAATTGTTGTTTCGTCGCATCACTTGTTGCACTGTTTACTTTTTGTAGCAGTTCTAACATGTCTCTTCGGGCGCTCTGCGTATCGCCATTATCGCCGGTAGCACTTTTTTGTTGCCACCGTTTGGCATGTTTTGGTCACCTTTTCGCCATTTTTTGGCTATCTGTTTACTATTTTCTGGTCGCCCTTTAACCATCTTTTGGTCGTCTTTTCACCATCTTTGGGTCTCCTTTTCACCATTTTTTGGTCATGTGTTGGTCGGTTCTTCTTTCCCCCGCCCTCTCGCTGCACGCTTGTCCAGTTACACGTATTCTTTTTTCTGTGTCTAAAATGTTCGCGCGCATGCATCCCCACTTCAACAAAATGGGAAATAAAAATATTCTTCGCTTTTTTTTCCGTCAAGTGGAAATACGTTCGTGTAAATATACACCATTAGTGATCTAAAAATTGCATTTGTTCTGTTCATTTTATGCTTCACATTGTTTCGTCATTTCCCCACCATTTTTCCAACAAATTTTCGCCTCCTTTTCCGCGTTATTCTTTTTTTTTTTTAATTAAACTATCATCCGTGTAACTGCCCCCGGGAGCAGTGACTACACAGTTCGTAACAACATAACCAATTGGTGTTTTTTTTTTTTTTTCCAAATCCGTTTTGCCAAGTTGTTTTTTTTCCACACTTCCTTTTTTTTATGAGAAAAATTAACCAGAAAGTGTAGTTTGAAATTAACTCGTTTGGAAAAATTGCGTTCCTCTATTTGTACGTTGCCGTTTGTTTCCCATTGGGAATGCCTCCCAGTTTTGTTTTCTCCATCTGCCGTTCCTCCTTCGGCCACGTTGCGTTGCCCGCCCTTCCTTTTCTCCGTTGCAACTGTAAGTGCTGTGTGCAGATCTACTTTGCGGCACTTCTCATCGCGGCTGTCGCGTCCGATTGAGACGTTCGGTTAGGCGTCCTTGAGCCGCTTCTCCGTTGGTGCACATCCCTTTGTGATCGCCATTCGCCTGTGTGTTCACTTACGACAACGTTGTATGCCCACTTATTACCACGTACCCGAGCAGCAGCTCCATCCCCTGAAAGCACACGAGGGGCCTGTAAGCAAAGCGCGCCGTAGCAGAGCGGAAACAGACGACAAGGGGGACCACAAGAGCCAACACAGCGGCGACCCAACAGCGACCCCACAAGTGACACCAAGCTGATCCCACCGCGCAAGTACGCCGACAAAGCAAACCCACCAGAACACACCAGCAAGACGGCGACTGGCAAAATGAAAAAGGACAAAATAAAAGAGCAAAAACAAAACTATGAAAATTACCTGAACTTCAATGAAGATGCGAAGAAATGGTTTTACAGTAAAATCGAAAAAAATAAAATGATACACATACAAGAAAAATACGATTCCTTCCTCAAGTCTTACGAAAACAGAAAGAGGCATGTCACAGAAAAATATAACTTAAAAAAATACTTAACCATAATTCATAATTTGATGCTATTATGCTTTATCACATTTGATATCTTTTCCATCTTCCTTAACGTGTGTGTGAAAAATGTGAAGCACTTTTTAAACAACCCTTTCCTGTACATACACAACGCGAAAATGGTAATAAAAAAAAATGTTTCGCACGGATTCCAGTTGATGAAGGCATACAAGAACCTCCTGTGTGCCGCTGCACTATTCGTGTTCCGGGAGAAGAAGAAAATCGCCAAGGAAATCCAAAACGTCTCCCTCTTCCTCTTCCAGCTTCTGAACTTTTACCTTTTTAAGTATCTGGAGGTCATGTACCAGTATTTTTACTTTAGGTACTGCGACATTTTCAAGGCCACCAAGTTTTTTAAGGTTTTCGCGTGAGGGGTTTCCCACCTGCTGGACGAGGCGCCCCTAAGCAGTGGGCTGGTGGAGAAGAAGCATCGTCCAGAAGTGGCGACGATGGGAAGACACTATCGCCAAATTGAGAAGACATACCGAAAAATTACGAAGATACAACTTTTCGGCCCCCGCTTACACGCCGTTTTGGATTTTTTTTTTTTTTTTTCATTTGTTCTTTTGTTCTGTGAAACCCATTTCGATTTTTTTTTTCTTTTTTTTTTTTTTTCTTCCGATGAGATGGAACCATCTTTTTTGACCAGCAAAAAAGGGACCATTTCGTAATGAACCCTCCCAAGGAAAATCCGCCGGTGAAGCTACTCTATGCGAAACCGCGGACGTGAAAAAAAAGAACGTGTACAATTGTCACGCTATGCAACACCTCGGTATTGGGGGCGAGCTGGCGCGGCTCACATCGCAAATCTGACAACGCACACGCTGATGAACGTGAGCCTTCCCAATCAGAACAGTTGTTCGCATAGCTATTGCTCCCTCTTGCCTGCACCTGATGGGGAACACCCAATTGGGGGACCACTTCACGTTAGCGCGCGGGAGGGAAGAGTTATGTGGCAGGGGTTTCCCCCGTGCGTGTGAGCCCATTTGGGAACAACGGAAGAAAGGCATAACAACGAAGTGGAAAAAAAAAAAAGTAGAAAAAATAAAATAAAGTAAAAACAATACAAATATGTAAAAACGCGTCGGGGATTACACGGAGTAACGCAGCGACACATGCAAATAACACGGCACGGCGAAATCACCCCCCGTCTGCCGCCCGCGAATATAAGAGGCGAAACTTCTCCATGTTGAGAAAGTGATACAGCAAGCTCATCAGGACGTGCACATCGTTGTTCACCAGGGAAGCACCTCTCAACTTTCCCGTCTGTGTAGCCCGCACATGCTCTGTTCGGTGTCTGTCCCGTTTATGGGCACTTGGATGGTCCCTCTGCCCACTGGAGGAATTCTCTCCACAGGCAGTCGAAGAGCCAATCGAATAGACAGTGGAACACACACGCGAGGAATCACCGCCGCTGTCTGAACATAAGAAAGAAACAGTATCGGCTTGGCTGCTACCGAAAGACACCCTTCTATTCCACAAAAGGGAACAATCCTCTGTGTCGTTATTCCTTTCGCTTCTCTTTACTTTATTCATCCGTAAAGGCAAACTTGCACACGTTTTATTTGTCCAATTGGAGAAATGTAGCTCCGTATCATGTTTGTATTTCTCCTTCTTGTAAAGCAACTCAACTTGCTGTTCTACGATTTTTATTAGCTTTTTTAAGTAATAATCTGTGACGCTTTTTTTCCTCTTTATTGTGCTTTCTTGGGTCTCTCTCTTCAGATAATCCTCCACAGCCTCGTCATTTCGAAAGTCTGGATGTTGCACATAATTGGCAAATTCGTTTTTGTGCTTCAGAGCACTTTTTACGAAGCCATCAGAAAAGGCTCCCATCCTGTTGTTATGCTCTGTGTCGACTCTGCTTAGAAGCAAAGGTAACAATCGAATATCATTCGTATGATGGAAACTCTCTACAGTGGCTAGTCCTCTTCTATCGTCACATCGGTCTATCCTGCTTGTACTATCCTCCACCACGTGCTTATTACATTTGAGCAGGCCGTTGTATTCTTCCATTTGGCTAAACAACTCTTGGAGGGGTAAAATGTGTCTGTAGCCACGTATGCAGGAGACAAGCTGCTCGTAGGGGAATATGTGTTCCTCATCGACATTCTTTGGACAGGCCCAGAGGACATTCCCACGAAGGAGGTCATCACATCGGTTAACCCATCCGTCTTCAAAGCGAGCACCTCGTCTGGCTGAGGCGCTTCTCCCTCCGACTTGACTCTTTCTCCTTCTACACCGCTCCACAGAAAAGAGCAGAAACAGAATTTTTCGGATTTTTCGGAGGTACTTCATAGGTATGCAAAAGCTAAACCAGAAGTGTAGAAGGTACCACTTTATTCTACATCGATTGGGGATTCTTCTCCCTTCGGAGTGAACCCCTTCATCTGTTAAGACAAAATCTGGGACATAACAGTAGACGCGATTCAAGATGCTTTTCCCCGAATGGGGGTACTTATAATTGAGCAGGTAGTAACTTATTCCTTCAAACATATGCAGACACTTTTCACTGTCTAGATACATGTAGACGAGGCTGAGGACATAGTGGCTCTGTAGCGTGTCGGCGTGGTTTATTCCAAGGTTCCGCCGGAAGGTCTGGGGTGGTGAGAAGTGGTGTGAAGTTGTGAAAAGCGATGAAAAGTGGTGAGACGTGGCGTACGGCGGCGCGAAGGAGATTCATGGCACGCCCAATATAGTATATGCACAACTGCCGCTTGATGATCCGCTCCTACCTCCGCCGCGCGCCGCGCGTTCGCCAGCGCGTATGCCATCACGCAGTTCCAACCAAACTCGGGCATCTCGCTCAAGTAAGTCTTCAGAGCCATCAGCGCCAGGTCCAGAGACGCTTCACCCACGTGCACATTCTCCGCGCCGAACGACTGATACACATCACGCACATGCTCCAAAACGGAGATGCAGCAGAGGGACCCATTCATCACGAAGTTCTCATTCCGGTACTTCCTAACCACCCTATTCGTGTAGTAGTAATGAAATAAGCTGTTCGCAAAATGATGGACAGTACACCCCAGGCGGATGCTATACACAGAGGAGCATTTCATCGTCGTCTCTAGGTTAGCATGTAGAAATAGATCCTCATGGGGGTAGCATATACTGTTGAGGAAAAATCTAGACAAATTTCGGACCCTCTCCAACAACAAGTGCTCTTTTTCCTTCCTCAACCCGTTTGCCCTATACGAAGAAACGTCAAAGTTAAGGTAAACGAGATTTTCAAAATTGTCAGTGAGCTTCACCACATCTTTGATCCTTTCTCCGGGGTGGGTCTTCAACCTCATGTTCAGCTGCAGAAGAATGGCCGTTCGGAGGAGCAACAGAAACTCCCGGTAGTTATTCACGCTGCTGTTGTACCTGCCAGGAGTGAGGGAGAGAAACCGGGTTCACAAATGGACACATGTGTAACAGGTGAAAGGTGGAGAAATGCAGCACTTGGGGAAGCGGCTCATTGGGGAGGGGGTTCCCCAAGTAGCGGCCGACCCAATGAGCTATTTCCACCACTGGGGGCCGTCGCCGTGTCTGCCGCGACCGCCGCGCCTACCACGCCAGGGAGAGGTAGAAATCCAGGTGCATGGGGTGGAAGAAGACAAAGTAGTTATTCAAGATAACGGAGCAACATTCGTGAGTCCCCTTGTAGAGATCCAGTTTGTCCCCAGAGCGGAAGAAAATTTTCTGGTTTGCCTCCGTCCAGTCGGACTTCTCAGCCTGATCGATTTGTTTCATTTCCCCGTCCGACACGTCACTCCATTTGTCATCGAGATCAAGATTCGATTTTTCTCCGTACGTCTCGCTCCAAAGATCGCTGCAAGCAGAGCAATCCGCGCACTGCGAAGCTGTCTCGTCGTCAAGAAGGAACACCCCCCTGCCGGACACGGAGCTGAAACTCGCTTCTGTTGATTCTACATCTACGGAATTCTTCCGGAAGGGGTGAGGCACCCATTTTGTGTTACCCCATTTATAGGGCTTCTCTACCCTCTTCTCGTTAGCCTTGTCGTCCCCCAGGATACCTCCCCCCTGAGGATATCTCCCCTTCAACGCATGCATGCGCAGCCACATAATCCGGACGTGCACCGAGATGACACTATTTTCTGGGATGTATCGAAAAAGGGCAATAAGCCTTTTTAAAGTACTTTCGAAGAAGCCAAGCTGTACGCCCAAAGAAACCATATTTAGGAAGCCATAAAGAGCTAGATAATTGGAGTCACTATAAAAAGCGACATTGTCTTTTGATGCAATGAGAGAGTCTAACCTGACTGTGTATGTGCTATTATGTCCACTGGTTTGATCTTCCTGGTCAGAGCTTCCCCTTCTTCTGGGGAATCGATTCCTCTGCTTTAAGAATAACTCCCTCGTGTACACCTCGTTAGTGGCACTGAGGTGATGATAATACATTATGGTAAAAAAAATAACGTTGGACAATATTTTTTTATTTTCGCTGGCTATTTCGAGAGGTATCATTTCATGTCGATGCGTATACTTATAGGTTGGCAAATCCATGTACGTAACATTTATGGACCTCTTAATTTTTGTGTGATATGCCTTCAAGTGATGGATGGAAAATCTTCCATTAGGAGAGTTCCTTTTCCCGCTCTGCTGATCCAGAGATGCACGGTAGAAGGAGATCCCCAAACAAGGCTGCAAGTTTGTGTAGAGGTAATTCTTCTGATCTGCCTCTACGGAGTTGCCTAGACTCGTGTGAAAAAACTTTGTTGATATGGTTTGCAAAGCTGCTAGGAGATCCCTGTCTGTTCCACTCTCCTGTACGAATATCAGATTGAACAGATTAATGACAAATATATCGATTAGAGTTACACTTCCTTTGTATTTTTTTCTCACAATTTTTATGCCTCCCTTCACCTTCTTCCTTTTTAATATGTACATCTCTCCGCTCCTGTACTTTTTGAAGGAGTCAAAATTTAGGAGCTTTCTCACAAGGGAATCCCCCCCTTGTGGGTTGCTTCCCCCGTTGGAAGAGGATCCACCTGGCTCGGCATACCCCCTCAGGACCCTTCCCATGTGACTATTCAGTAGCACGTTCCTACTCATCACCTTCCTCATGCCTATAAATGACATCAGTGCCTTCTTCCTTGAGCAAAGTTTCCGTTTTCTTTCTCTCTTTCTCAGCAGATAATGGCTGCAACCCCATTCGGAGGTACCCTCCGTATCGTCGCTACGCAGAGAAGACGTCTCAGAGCAGGTCGAGCTGTATCCACTTGAATCGGAACAACGTGGCTGTGATGTCTCCCCTTTTAGTTGGCCCACCTCATCGCTTAACAAATCAGACTCCACAGAAAAGTCAAACTCTGTACATGAGTTAGCTGCGGAAATTTCCCCACCATGTAGCCGATCGTACTGATTCACTCTCCCTTTACAAAACAAGCAGATCTCACGCATGCACAAATGGACAAACTTTTTAATACAACGGATTAGAATCTCATTTGCAATCATATCGTATAGCCACCTCAGAGACACACAATTGAGCATCTTCCCAAGTTGTTTCATTTTTAACCCCCTTCCATGTAAGTACATTTTTAATGAGATACTATCAAATGGGACACTAAAGGAAAGACTTTCGATCTCCCTTAAGACACGCTCAATGTATTTTTCTGAGTTCTTCCCATGTGTTCTTCTACCCCATCCATCTGTCTCTACTTCTTGATAGTAGAGGTCAAGGTTCCCTCTCACCTTCATATCATTTGAGTAAAAAGATTTTCCCTTGTAACCCTCTCCCTGGTTGTTTTGTTCCTAAGGGGTGAGAAAAGAAAAGGGGGGCCGTGGAGAGACAGAAGCTTCACACAGGTACTTCCCTATACACGTGGATAAAAAGTGAGAGGACACACCTGCGAATGGATTATTGCCACTGTGTGTATCACGCTTCCCCAACGCTCTCATAGCAAAACGGATGGGTAGCCAATCATACCTCAATGTCGGATGCTTCCCCCTGTGGATCTTCAAAAATGGAGAAATGCCTCTTCTTCATCCCAAGGAACATAGTGTTAATATTGTAGAACATGTAATTCTCCTCCGAGTGGTACTTGGCCAAGAATGCTTCCTTCCGCTTCATCCGTGTGAGCAATGCATAAGTGGGGATGGCCCTTTCCAGAAGCCTCAATTCCTGCGCAGGGGAGAAGTTACCATTTGTGTGTGTTTGTGAGGGGGCATATGCTAGATGCATTTTTGCACCACCAAGTATAATTTTGCATTGCATCATTTTCTCCCCCTTTTTTTGGGCAAAACAGACAACAAATATGACAACAAAAATTACAACAAAAATTACAACAAAAATGACACAAAACTGATAAAATGACAATAAAATTGCAAGCCAATTTCTGACACACTTACGTGCTTGAGATCATCGGTGACCTCGTCCAGTGTCCTAACCGTCAGCGGCAAGACGGGGGACGGAATGACGTACATTTTGAAACCCTTGTAGGAGACAACTGCGCGGGGAGGGACATGAAACGATGGGGTAACGTGATTGGAGGATTCCCATGGCGAATCTCTCTTCATCCGGAAAGAGGGTAGATCGGCGAGAAGGACAAGTCGCCATTATGTCACGCCTCAAATTGGAGCACTTCCATCTCCGATTTGGCCCCCTTCTTGTCAACTTATTTTTTCTTCCTTCCTTACGCGCGCTTAGGTTGAAAGACAACAAGGACAAGGAAACCGTCCCGTCGATTCTGCCTTTTCCGCATTCCTTGGCCAGCCCCTTTAAATTTTGGCTTTTAACCTTGGCTATGCCTTTGTTTATCCACTGCTGCGCCTTTATTTCTCGGTTGTACGTCCTGCGCGGTGGAAAAAAAAAGAACACACAGTCAGTCACATTTTCCCAACTATGTATGTGTAATTATTCATGCGTAATCACACGCACATGCTCGCTACTATTTGAACACTCTTAAGGGCTCATTACTTGCACGCGAGGTCCGTGTCCGTTTGGTCGTCCCCAAAAATGAGAATCCCTATGAGCCCCTCTCCCACCACATAAGAGTCCTGTGTTACGTACACCTGAAATTTTTGCATAGAGAGAAAAAAGAAAGAGAGAGCGTGGGAGGGGGGCGCTCCTAGTGTTTCTACTTGTTCATATTCCGTAATTAGAAGTGGGACAACGGGGTGGAGGCGTCTCCAAATGCAGACCTCAACACAAGTGAGCAAACATAGCATCAATTCAATGGACCATTTTCTGAACTGACCTCATCTCCGTCAAACAACTTGAAAACGTCTAGGGGGCTCTTCCCAGATATCTTTTCATATTTAAAGTCGTCGTCGAACTGGATCCTACGCTTTGGCATTCCTTAAGATGTCAGAGGGAGGGGTAGCCACAAGGGATATCACCGGTGGTGTGTCATTTTCGTCCTTAGTAAGATTTGGCTTTGTCTACAGCTTTGTTCTACTCATCATTTGTACCGTATGTTTTTTTTTTTTTTTTTTCCTCCATTTTTCGCTTTAATTTCTCTGTCGGCTCACCTGCAAACAGCTTCTCAAGGTACCTCGGCGAGGTGTACTTCCTGCAGGGTGAGGCAAAATACGCATCACGTGCAGATCATACGAACGCGGAGGTGACAGCTCGGTGTTGAAGGACACTCCATGTAGGTATGCCATTGATCTTATGCAGCCAAACAGTTCAACGCAGTAACACTTCCCCTCCCCCTTACGTATACTCCTGGATAATAACACATTTTGCAAAACTTGTGGCCACTTTAACAAAGATACTCTCTAGGTAGAAGAAGAGCGCGCAGGCTCGGATCTCTTCGTAGATGTCCTTCTTCTGAGAACAAGTAATTTCGTTTTTAATGGATGGAAGTTTTCCCAAGGGGCAACATGCTAAAGCAGAGGCACAAATGAGCAACTCTTTTCTGTTGGAGTGCCTCTATGTCTTATCCACATGGATTACTTGGAAGTGCCTGCACAGGTATTTGTCATATGAATCGTTAACGACTCTAATCCATGATGGGTTACCTGAACAGGAGGGAAATTTTCGTGCCGACGTGAATCTTACACAGCTTGTCATAACATACATCGACATGCAACATTACAAAGAGGAGTATACATACAAGGAGGACTATACATACATACACACACAAACACACACGTGTCCGCAGCCTTGCGCTCCTTGTAGGCGTCCCCTTACTCTTCTTATATCGAGGGAACACTTCCATGTAGAAATAGTCAAACAAAACAGCGGGGGATATTAATGGAATTGGCACTTGCTCGTAAGCATACTTGGCTGAGCCACCAAACAGGCTCAGGGGGGTATTCCCGTCTAAGTGGTTGCAGAAAAAAAGGGCGATAAAATATATGGCACAAAAGTGTGGAATCACTACACCACATTGGAGCATTTCACCATTTTGCCTTACCCGTTAGTGGAATTCCGCTGAAGCCATCTTCCCGCATTATTCTCTACAGTATAGGAAAAAGAGGAGGGAACGTTCAATGAGGAAAACGCTGTAAAGTTAAAGGGCGGTGGTGGCTGTGGGGAGTTCCCCCTTTCCCGCTTGTCCATTTTATGTTCCTCTTTTATCAACTTACAAAAGACTCCACGTAAGCGTCCACATCCCTGTTCATCATGTGTTCCACCATCTCCTTCCACATTTTGCTGACCGAAACTTCTGTTGCCAAAAGATAGTGGTCCTCCTTCCCCTATAGGCAAATTAAAAGTTGCATGAATTCCCATGCTATATATGATACTGTGTAGCGCGCGGCATGGGCATACCAATGCACTTGGACGGAGGGTTACCATTTTGGAAGGCTCCCTCCCGAAGTAGGGGATGGACCGGTTGCACTTGACTATGTCTAGTGCCAGTTCCAAGTGGCCTGTCAAGTGGTACCGGTGTTAATGAAAAGACAGGTGAATCGACAGGTGACGCGGCAGGTGAAGTGACAGCTCAAGCGATAGATGAAGCGAAGGGTGAATCGAAAGGTGAAGGGACAGCTGCACGGAGAAATATACAACCAGACAAATAAATCGCGCGCCAACCAAGTGGTGACCACATCCTTTGGCGCCTCCTCAGGTCCAACCTTGCACACTGCCATTGTCTAAGTCGTATATACTGTACAGTTTCTTCGTGCCGTAATACTTTAAGAAGGCATAATTTTTATTAAGGTATAGCTTTAGGCCTAGGTCTCTTCTTTTGCCAATGCTGAAAATAATGTTAATGAACTGAGGACACTTCCCCCTTAGGCACACGATGGGTAGGTAGATGGACTCCTTTATGATCGACTTAAGCTGCGGTTAGTGGTGGGAACGAGAAGATAGCCAACTGAACAAGTAACGAACGGAAATACTTTCGCTGCGTGTAGGGCAGGCATACGCCTTAGAGGGAGTTTGGCGTACCATAACGTTCCAGTCCCTGTTCAACACCTCGATTACTAGAACCCTCTCCGGGCAGACGCGGACACTGCTTTCGTCTTCGCCATCATAGTAAATCCTGAATTTTAGCTAAAATTAGTCAAAAGAAGGGGAAGAACAATGGCGAGAATTTCCAAAGGGAAAGAAAATAAAAATATCATTTGAGGAAATCAATTCTATCGCTCCCCCTGTTTTGTCAATACCTTTAACGCGTCGCTTAAATCCTCGCAAAAAAGGTGAAACGCTTTTAACTTTATTTTCAGCGCAAAATGACTTTTAAATTCGGGGTCATCGGTATGCATTCTTTCTCTCATTAAGGAAGAACAGGTAACACACTCCACATGGTTGTTAGCTAGTCTGATGAACTCCTACATATAAATTTGCAGGAGGAAATAAAGGGGCAGACAATTCCCTTTGTGACAACGCCGCTTTGTATGCGTGTGTGTGTGTATTCGTTTTGTCACCACTAGGGATGTCTCCTTACCGATTTTATTATTTTTTTTTTTAATTTTTGAATCCATTTAAAAAAACGACTTCCTTCTATATCCATTGCGCTTTATTCGCGACACCATCCTCTAGCCCCCCATATCTTCCTCGCAATCTCCGCCGCTGCAATGTTGCCAAAATTGGTAAATGTGCCTCTCTGCACTTATGTGCACCTTTGCACTTGTAAAAATGTGGACGTGTGTAGTGCGCATTCTGTTCTGGAACGCTTAAACGCGTTATAGACGTGCGGAAAGTGAAGTGAAAAAAAAACGATACACCCGTGTGCGCAGCGTTGAATGGGCATACACAGAGTTGCCTGAAAGGGCAATAAGATTTTTCATTTTAAAAAAAATGAAAAAAAAAAAAGAAAAAAATTCCCTCACTTTTTTAGCTAGTAGTGAATTTTTTCCTTTTCCGTTAAAACGATCGACGAGTTGCCAACGTGACAGTGACACGCATTAGCAGAATGGCAGATTTGCAAATACCATTTTGCGAAGTTGCGGTTTAGGATTTACCGACTCGAGGGAGACGATAAACGTAAAAATGGCTAGGAAAAAAAAAGAAAAATGCGAAAGGGGAGGGGGGAAACATTCGGGTAGGACCAAACTTGTTCATAGCAAAAACTATGAGGGTTAATGCAACCCGTTATTTAAGAAGACAAATGACGAAGGGGTAGAGCCCTGCACTGCGAATCTCATTTAGGGGATACTCCGCTGAATGGGACATTACTTGCGTAGCTCTCCCTCCGCCATAGACGATAGTTCAAAAAAGAAGGCGGCGTTTTTATGTGCATGCTAGGAGGGAAGCAATTTAAGGTAAAGCAGCGCGGGGTTACTTTCTCCCCATAATACATACATTTTCACCTTCAAAGGGGTAAAAAATCACCCGGGTTAACTTCACAATTGAGTGATTACAAAATATACATGTAGGCAAATACTTCCTCTTCAGACGGAGCTCTA
This sequence comes from Plasmodium inui San Antonio 1, assembly GCF_000524495.1. Classification (NCBI taxonomy): domain Eukaryota; phylum Apicomplexa; class Aconoidasida; order Haemosporida; family Plasmodiidae; genus Plasmodium; species Plasmodium inui. Next base: position 345,054 of record NW_008481839.1, read on the forward strand.
TGATCACTATTATTCGCTTTATTTCCCCATTTAAAGGGGGAAAAACGCTGCTCCACAGGATCCATTCCATGTCCTGCTCATACACACACGTGTGTGATACTTATCATTATGGCTTCTTCCCCTCTTGCCTCTTCTTCTGTAAAGACAACAGATAGGGAGGCTGAAGCGGCATAAGCTGGGGCTCATGGCGAACGTAATTCTGCGGGAGCAAGTAGGACTTATCCGAGTCGTAATAATTCTGCGTCGCGACGAAGGAAAACAGTTTGTCATTCATAAAAACTTCCGATGCAATGTACTCATGTATCACCTCTTCATCGTCTGAATTGAAATACTTTATCTCTTCGTCACTATCAGAGCAGTAAAAATTGAATATGTCGAAATTTTTGGGGGTAAAGTTTTTACTTTGAAATTTTGCCCCCGTCAGAGTATCACCGCGTTCTGGGTCGCAATCGTTCCGTTTGTCTCCCTTTAATGTGTTCCCCGCTTTAGCATTGTCATTGGTGCATCTGTTTATGTGTCCAGGCTCGTTTTCACCTTTTCCGTCACCTTCTTTGTGCCCCCCTGATTCAACTCGGCTATCATCTTCACTCGGTTCAGCGGGGTCTTCCTCCTCATCGGAGAATTCCTCCCCACTGGTATCATCCCTGTTTTCTTCCTTCCCGAGAGATTTGCCCCTTTTGCGAATATCTCCCTCATTGTCCTTCTCAGTAATTAACTTCGCATGCATTTTTCGAAGTTCTTCTTCAGGCATATTCTGACGATTAGACTTTTTTTCCCCTGTACGATGGCTCAGCGCTGAGATGCTGGACAGGGGCAAAGAGAAGTTCAAACAAACGAGGAAGGACTCCAAACTTTTATTCCTACTGCTTTGTGGTTTACACACGTAAACTCTTTCGAAGAATTTATTCAAATGTAGAATAAGCAGGCCAGTGTGTTCACCTCGGAATATTTTACTTATAAAATTTCCTCCGATTTTTAAAACAGAGAAGCATACTTTCAAACTGGATAAAATCAGTTGCGACTGAATAAATTCGTCTATGTCATTCATGCCGGTTATGTCTGGCGCTCCGTCGCTCACAACAGCGTGTGCGTACGTGCGGAAGTGGTTCCTTTGTAGGTTTTGTCCCTCTAGCTGACTACTCTTACTTTGGACACTCCCCTGGACAGTGTCATCCGCACAGGTATCATCTCCCATGCCGTTTTGTACTTCCCGCTCGCTCATACATCTTAAAATCTGATGCACAGTGGACGCTTTGGTTATATCACCTTGTATAATCTGCACATATTTCATATTCCCTATTTCTTGTAAATCTACAGCTATAATTTTTGGCTTTTTCACAAATTTCTTTTTGGGCAAACTTTCTATCCTCTTCTCTAGCTCCTCGTTAAAATTTATGTAGAGAGAAAAATTGTTTAAAAATTTGTCATGTTCATCGCAATTGAGTGGAATTCCCTCATTTCTGTTTACCCAATGAAGCATCTGGTAGTAGTTGTACAGGCAGATATTCTTCAGCACCTGCGACCAGCTGCCAGGGGCTGCACACAGGTCCACTATATTGTAGCAGAAGTTTTCATTATATAAGTTCCCTATTTTATCCATGTCGTTTTTCCCATACTTTTCGGGGTCAAATAATTTGAAGATTCTGAACTTTTCGTTTATCTGGATTAGTTTGAAGGAGCTCCTTGCTCGGTACCCGTTTTCTTTGGCCTTCCGGTAGTAGATGTCTCTCCTATCTTTGCTCAGCTTCCCCATCTTTTCTGTGCCTTCGCTAAGTCATCTGCTGCGCCTTCAATGCATCACCTCTTACTCCTTCGCTGCGTCCCCGGTGATGACCACTTTCACCGCGATAGACGGGTGTAATGTCGCCTTCCGTGGAATTCTTCTCCTCGTGGAAGGTGTCACTCTACGTAGGAATAGCTATCATGAACGTGCTCCTTTGGATGATAAAAAAAAGAAAGAGCAAACTGCAGAGGTAGTAATAGTTTGTTCACATAAACTCTGAGCCCTCTATTTTCACATAGCCCACATTTTCAAATGAACATTTGTAGGTATATGTTTTTATGCGCCTTCTAAATGGGGGGCCTCCGTAAAGTTGTTACATCCGTGTAGGGTTGTGCGCCCAAAGTATTTAGTGACGGTTGTTTCTCCACTGCCTCACTGCTGTGGAGAGCTTCAAAAAGAAGCAGCGTTCTTCCTGACTGTGACCGTCGCTCCTTATCGTAATAAAAATTAGAGAAAACTTGTTTTTAAAAAAAATAGCGACAGTTATTTTTCCCGCATAGGGAGAAACCTGACGAAATGAATTTCAGTTCCGTCGTGCAACTGCCCATCTGTTTATCGTACACGAAGAACATATCTCGGGGAAATCGCTCCTCCAAGAAGGGGGAGTGGTGGTAGTCACCTCGTTTTAAAGGCGCAAAAAAAGCTTAAAAAAAAGGAAGAGCGAGCGCCGCCCAGTGCAAATCACAATAAAATTAACAGATGAGTCAGCGTTTTAGATTTTTTTCCAAAGAGTATATAACCTCGCGCGATTGGGGGGGAGAGGGCCCGAAGTAGAAAAAACCTCTCCACAATTTTGGCGCGATCGATCAAATAGGTATTTTATAAAAAAGGAACTTAAAAATGAAGAGGCACAGGGAGATGGGGACGATGACCCACGCACAGACGCAGTGCTGCTGCTGCTCGTGGTTGCAACGAATTAAGGAAGGCAGTTCTCATCGTCCTTGCCATGGCCACCTCCTCCATCTACGATGTCTTCAAAAAAGTCGCAATTCGATCGCTTAACCTTCCAAGGGTAGCAGAGAGAAACCAAGAGTACCGCGCTCTGTATGTACTTCTCCATCAGGTGTGAAAACACACGGTTGTCAATGTTCACGTCAAAGTTAAGGTCGCTAAACTTGATGGAGTACAACAGCAGCCCATCTTCATTGGCTATTTTGAAACTGCAAGGAAAACCAAGTGGTGCCAACGAGGTGGTATAGATATATATGGGCGCTCCGGCATTTGCAAAGGGGGAAATTGGGAAAAAAGAACACAAGTTAACCACATTGTTACAGTAACTTTTTTTTTTTACTTCTTATCCCTACAGGGATGGTTATTGAGCATTATTGCTAGATCCGCCAGTTGCAGCTTCCCTGTGCCCACTTGGAAGAGGGCGGCGACCATGTGTCTAATCTGGCGCAGGGAGGAAAATATTGTGATCAATGAGAGAGGGAGCAATTTATCGGGTGCATACACATAAGCCAGTGTGTATATTTCTATATGCACATAATATGTGGTGTCCCTCTTTGGGGCCGCCCGAACCAATTGGGACACTACTCCGCTGTAGCACCTGGTTGTAAAGGAACGACGTTCCCTTTATTTTGAAGTAGTGGAAGTTCCTGTTCATGTGCCTGACCTCAAACTTCAGGATGGTCCTTCTGCGGGGCACGCGGAGCGTACAAAGGAGGTACAACTGAAGAATACCGGCACGGGGGCGGCGAGAAACCCATGGGTCGGATACACCTATGGGGCGGCAAAACCTAGGGGACGCCGCGGGAAATAAAACACCCCGTCCGGTCGAACTCCTACCTCAAGCATGTGCTGTTTTTCCTCTTCTTGCAGAAATTAGAAAAATCGTGTTCCCCTAGCTGAAGAGGAACGAAAAAAAAAAAATGGAAGAAATAAGAAGGCACACATGACGCGGCCACAGATAAATGCATAAAAAATGGATTGCAAATATTTGATGGGAATTTTTTGTTTTTTCCATCTCGTACGAATAACTTGCAGCCCTCCTTCATTCGCTCAAGATTGTAATTTTTGTCAATGAAGAAATATAAGTAGGTCCTATGTATGCAATTTAGCCTACAGGGGAAGGGGTGTACGCGAATTGTTCGTGGGGGCAGATTATATATGTGGTGCGAAGCGTTGTGAGGGGGGTGCCTCTTCAGGGCAGGCAGGACACTCACGCATGGAACTGCTTTGTTATTTTACTTTCTTCTTCCTTCTTTCTTTTTTTTTTTTTCTCCCTACCGGGCGTCAAAAAAATTGGGAACACTCCGGATATCAATCACCTGCATGTTCTTCAACTTCTTGTTGATGTCTTTTACGTACACTCTTTGTATGTCTTGTAGGGACATGTGGGGGTGTCGAATTCTCAGCCGTATGGTCAGGGCGTTCATGCGCGCAGAAACGCCTTTGTCCGTTCTGGAGGCTCTGGAAAATGGCCTACACGGTGGGGTGAAGAGGGGCTAATCTGTATTGACTCCAAAAAAAAAAAAAGAATTAACCCATTTATACATTACACATATGCATGTTATGTATCTGTATACGCCCAGCGAATGGTGGCGCTAATCATACTGGTCCACCCCGGGGATCAAGTTCAAGGCGTGCAAGCACTCCATCAGCCTCTTCTCCACCGTGTTGGGGTTGTCCTTTTGGAACGCGGATCCCTGCATTTTTCGGACGATTGTGGGAAAAAGGTGTGTACCGAGAAGTTCGTTTATTTAGACGCTTTCCTGTCCGCCCGATCAGTTAACAACGGGTCTGTGAAGTGGACAGGGAATCCAAATGGGTCGACCGACTGACAAAACAGGTACGTCGCCACGCTAGCTACATAACGTGACGAGCAAATTACATCCGTACATGTGCGCGCAGTTCACACGTTTGCGCGAACGAAGCGAAGCTTCATACATTGAACCCCATCCCGACATACGAAAAGAAAATTATAAATTTGTGCGTCTCTTCCATGGTGACAACGTTGAAGTGGAGCGTTCGGATTATCTAAGCAATCTGTGTAGCGATCTGTTTAGCGATCTGTTTAGCGATCCGTGTAGCCATCTCTGTAGCCATCTGTGTTGGGCATCTGCATACCGATCTGTGGCAAAGTGGTAACCCTTCTGAGATGTCACGAGGAATAATTCCAATGCGGCTTCCGCCTAAGGGGGGAGATAGTTCCCCGTGACAGTCAAAATGGTTCTCTCTTGGCAACCGTTGGAGAGAATCGCCTTTTTTTCCCGGTTGCGCTGCAGGGGAGGCGGGAATGACTCGTGCGAAGCGGTTACGTGATGAACGCGTTGCTTCAATATGCTACATGGATGTTGCACTTTGATGAGGCACTCCCCCGCGCCGCTGCAAACATCATAGGTAAGGCTAGGCTAGGTCAAGCGTCCCGCCGTTGCCCCATCTTTGTCGCCCCCCTAATCATGAACGCCCACCCGGCACAAACGGCGCTCCATGAAGCATTAGCTTCACATTTTTCCACCTTTCGAAAAAAAAAAAAAAAATGGAAACCACGAGCAACCGAACGAATAGCCAAATCAGCAACAAGGGGAAGACCCCCGAAAGGGAAAATAGAGCATAGGTCAATGTGGGAAAAAAAAAATGAATAAACGCGTGAACAGCTGCAGAACACAACTTTCAGCGCAGCATAGCACAACGTCGCATAGTGTAGTATTGCGCAGCGTAGCATAGGCCTTATCCGCAATCCCGCGCAGTCCCTAGCACAGAACGCACTTGTATGTACATATGAGTACATGCATACAACTGCAGGTCCGCGCTTGCCCTAGGCCTCTCGCTCCGTACTCATCTGTGCAACGCCCATGCCTCACGCAGTTAAGAAAACGAAAAAAAAAAAGCAACAAAAAAGAGAGTAACAAAACGCCAACGCGGCAGACTCACAAAGTATAACGGCTCGAAACGGAACCAAGCGGAACCAACCAAATGATCGCAGCAAATGCCAACACGTTTCGAACATGAATCCCGTCAAGGGAAAAGGCCTCATGGAACAGTTAAACAAAACAGCTTGCACTCCATGGGGAAGAAGGAAAAGACCATCCAAGAAGAGGCAGACCAAATGAGTGACAGCAAAAATGATGAAGATCTCCTTAGTGACCCCCCCATACAGCATGGGGAGATAAGGGAAAGGGGCCCACAGAGTGCAAACCACGCGGGGAATAGTCCCCTGAGTAAGGGAAATACCTGCAAAGGCGAAGATGGGGCGCCAGCAAATGTGCAAGACACGCACATTACTAACGCCAACGCCAGTAGGAACGATGCCCCCCCAAAGTACAGCATCTTTATAGATAAGAAAGGCGCCATAAACAGCATTTTGAGCTCCACATTCGCGGGAATAATGTCTAGGACTGTTACAGCCCCGCTGGACAGGGTAAAGTATATAATGCAGGTGACGAACAATCTGCCCATTTCTGAGATTTTCGAAATCATAAAAAAGGACGGAATTGTGTGCGGGTTCTTCAGGGGGAACTGCGTGAACATCGTGAAGATCATTCCGGAGCTCTCCATAAAAATGTACTCCTACGAGTTTTTCAAGGTTAACGTGTACAACTACTACAGGGGTGGCGGCGGTGACAGGGGTAGTGGTGGTGACAGGGGTAGTGGTGGTGACAGGGGTAGTGGTGGTGACAGGGGTAGTGGTGGTGACAGGGGTAGTGGTGGTGACAGGGGTAGCGGTGGTGATAGCCGTGGCGGAGGGAGGAGACCCCTCAACTATGCGGAGGACCAGGAAAACCTCGACATCCCCTTCTTCATTCGCTTCATCATAGGAAGCTCCAGCGGGGTCATAGCGGCTCTCTTCGTTTATCCCCTCGAAATAGTCAAAACGAGACTAATCGTCTCCAATAAAAATGACAACAACGGAATTGCCAAATGTTTTTACAACATTTATACGAAGGAACGATGGAGGAACTTCTACAACGGATTGTCTATGCACATTTATGGAGTCATCCTATTTTCAGGGTGCAATATGAGCATCTACGATTATTTGAAGTACCTATTTTTTACACTCTATAAGGATTATATTCACTTCACGCACTGCATCCGAGGTGGTGATGACTCGGGTGAAGACAACGCAGCGGAGGGGCGAGACACGGACAGGGATGCGTCCCAAACCGAAGGCGGGAGAAGCGGCAAAAACGGAGACAGCAGCGGAGGAGTAACTTTCTTCAAGTACAGCCTACTAAACGGATTGTCCCATTTTAGAAAAAAATCCACCCACTGGAATAATCCAACCTATAAGCACCAAAAGGAAAGTCACCTGAACAGGTCAGAAGAATGCGCCTACTGTAACTATCGAGTAAAAAACATCAACTGTCTGTCTTTCCTATTTTTTGGTATAACCAGCTCGTTCATCGCCCAGATTGTCAGCTACCCCTTTCTCGTTTTGCGGACCCGCATGCAAACTCTCAACAATGAGATAACTACAAATTATTTGAATAACGAGAGGAAGCACATCAAGTCGTGCAGCTTTATTCTGTACAACATCAGGGTCTATGGGTTTAGGTCCCTCTACCGAGGTAGGGCCATCAGGGAGGCGCCAAGGTGTTGGCAAGGGGGTGGCGGGCCTGCTTGTTCGGCCCCCCACATGATACATTGCATGGTGCCGCTGTTGTGGCTTTATCTTAGCGCTGTCGTGGCGCCGTCTTAGTGCCGTCTTTGCGTGTCCCCCGATTCATCATCATCTCCCTGCAGGCATCTACGTGAATCTCCTAAGAACCATACCCGCCACGTCGATTACGTGGTTCGCATACGAGTACGCCATGAGGAAGTTGCAGGCGGGAGTGAAGCTGTAATGAAGCTGCTAAAGCTGGTGAAGCGGCAGGTTAGGGTCCCATTCGGCCAGATCACACGGCCGGCGCGCGGCACACAGCAATCGGGGGAGCCACGGAAGGGGGAAGGTACTTTGCGCCGTAGCCCTCATACACGTGGGAGCACCCCTTATAGAGGCCAAAAAAATTCAAAAAGTTTAAACACAAACTTCCACTCTGCCGATGGCATATCTCAACATAATTCGAAATACTCTGCGTGTGTACCTTCTCAAGGTAAAAATAAAATCTGTTCATTTTTTTTTTTTTTGTCCCCGTTTGCTTTAATTTGAAGAAATTTTTTTTTGTTATTTTTTCGAATTCGTGAATAAATTCATAAATCTTTTTTAATTCTTTTAATTTAAAATATTTTAAAAAATTCTCACCATGACCATGTGCATTAGTGTCTCTCCATAGTATGTTATAACTTAAGGCAAAGTATAGCAGTTCATCAGTTAACCTATACGTTTGTGTTTTTTCCTTTCTGTGTAAATACCATTTGGCGCCTTTTACAAAGAGAGAGAGGTACATTCTACGTATTCCTTCCTTCACCAAAAAGGGGGGTAAAAATAAAACTCCAAAATTATTTGGTAAGATGGCATTATCCGAGCTGATCAGCGAATGGAGAGTTGTCCCTATGTGTGTATAAATGGCACGGTATGAATCATCCCCCCCATGGGAGTGGCAAAATTGCAGCACCAGGAGAGTTGTCTTAAGGGAGTAACTCTTCCCATTTAGCTTAAAATTTCGCATTACCAGGTCGAATGTTTCCTCATTCTGCACATTCATTTGGTTTAAAACGCTCACCAGTAGGTAAATATGCTCGTCCTTTACTCGGGTTGTTCCTTTCGTTGTGTTCTTCCCAATAGATTCATTCTTGGAAACCTCGTCTTGAAGCAAATTTACTATATACCTATCTAGAAACGCCCTGCATGCGTCGAAGTAACGTCCGTAGTAGCGCACTCCACCCTGGTATACATACATCAACAGTTTTATGTTATCCGCGCAAAAAATGTTGCTGTACAATTTTACCTCCTTCATTTTAAGGCTATCGTCCTCATCACTGTATGCCTTTTTTAAGATGCGCTCCACGCTGTTCACATTCACTTCGAGAATCTCCCCTGTGTTGATATAATACTCAAGTGTGTAGTAAAAAACATGCATCAATCTGCAGTTTTTCCAAATGTTATCTATGAAGTTACATCGGTCTAACAATTTTCCTATTCTTCTTTTTAAAAAAATGTTGTTATAATGATTTATGAATCCATGCAGGAACATACTGCAGCTGTAGATGTTGAATATGTTGCCGTACGTTACATAACGGGTGGGTTTTTCTTGTGAAAAATGGGTGTCTCCCGCTGCACGTCCTAACATGTCACATTTATAAACGGGGTTCGAATGATGTGAAACTTCATCACTGCTGAGAGTGCTACCTACGTAATGTTCCTCCTGGAAGGATAACTCCTCACCCCATTTCTTCATCAACCATGTGACCTCCTCACTCGGGCACATTTCAGTTCTGCTATCGTTTTTCTTCCCTATTTTGCTGGTACAGCGAGAACCACTCTGAGTATGTTCTACTTGGCATAGTTGCCCCCCATTGTGTGCACACAGCTCACATATTTTGCTTAAAAATTTTTTAAAAAAAACGCTGTTAATGTAGTAAAAGTTAAATAGAATGTTGGTCAAATCGGTGTCCCCACAGCGATCTACATCTCTAAAAATTCGCCCCAAAATGTTACTGTGTAAATTCAGGCTTATGTTTTCCCTGCATAAATAACTGTACAATATGCATAGATTTTTCGTCTGCCTGAATTTGTGCAAATAATTATCGCTCCGCTGAATAATTTGTTTTGTAATTCTGGTGCTTACGTCATTTTTTACTATACCGCGCGGTGAGTACAACTTGTTATTCGCTGTGCAGTTTAAGAAGGTCAAAACGGTGGATAGATCATCTTCATCAAAGTCGTCTAAATTTTCTTCGATTGCGCAACTTAGGTGTTTAATTATGTCCTTTCCAAGTACAAACGATTTACTCCTTTTTTTGCATTTGATATACAACAGCATTAGCAAGCACAGGTCTCTCTTGTTCCTCTCCGCGAACTTTTCCCCATGAATGTCTCTGAACAATTCTTTGGAAAAAAGTATGAACAGGTCATCTAGAAAATGGGGAAAAAAAGAAAAAAAAAAAAAATATAATTTTTACAAATTTAGCTAACTACATCTGTGCTCCATTTTTTCCCCTTCTCCCTCTCACCATTTTTGTGGCAATTCCTGCACAAGTATAGGTACAGACCCTTGGCAAAATTAAGCAAATCGGAATACCCCTTTGTCTTTATTTGGTTATAAAATTTGAAGAAGTTGCTTCCATTTGAGCATTTGTAAATGTATGGGACGTAGGGGGCCACCTTAAACATATTCTCTCGTGTGGGGGGCGACAATCCTCAGAAGCGGCAACCCACAAACGTTGTGTCGCCAGCAAAGTAAAGCTCCTTGCGAGTAGACCACGTCATCCTGCACATGCATGCGCTAAAACGTTTTCCCTTACATAAGGGAGGGGGGGAAAAACGCTCGTGAGTCTGTAGCGACATATTTCTGGATACGCTCTATGTCCAATGTGGCAAATGCTGACTGTTTAATCATCGTATACTCTTCTTAAATGGGGAACAAATTTTTTGTGTAGTCCGCTGCATTTTTAACGACGTACCGGGGTGGGGGGCAAATATTATACACAGATAAATTTCTCCAATTTTTTCTCCCTTTTGCCCTTTCACATGAATAAGTTATCCCCACGACGGTACGCTCAACGCCATGTGGGGGTTATTCCTCCTGGGCGTTGCAACGTTCGGTCAGATTACTCAATTTTTCATTTTTAAAACTGACTTGTCGGCGGTGCAGGCGCATTGGATGCTACATAACGAGTTCTTGTACGGGCACGCGTACATACAAAATTTAAAGCGTTGCAACGAGACCCTTTTATCCTTCTATGAAAAAATTTCCATTACGCGAGTTTATCCGCGCAATCGCGTTACGGGAACGCGCAACTGTCAATTAACAAATGGGTGTGGCAGCGCACTGTATGAATATACATACATACGTAACATGGACACATGTGAACATTCACGTAAAAAAACGTGGGCGTGAAACGGCTAGGACTTCACGCCATCCTTATTTGTAGCGCACTTCTGTGGAGATAAATTATATCTACACGACGCTGGAATGCATGCGACGGGGGTACAAATAAGAGGGCACCTTTAAAAGGGTTCTTTTTTTTTTTCTTTCTTGCAAAACGTGGAGGTAAAAAAAAAGAATTCCACCATGCAATAGCACAGGCAAACATAAATTGGCATCCCCATTAGCAAATCGACAGCCATGAATCCTAATCAATAACGTTTGTTTAGACCTTCCACGAGCTGCAAGCTTCATCATTTGAAAACTGCACAAAAAGTTCTTCCCTCTGTCATGGGTCATATATTTTACACTCCTCCGCTGCCTTCCACAAGAGATCGTAAAATAAGCGGCTCTTGCGCAGCTCACGGTTGTACTCTTCGTTGGACTGGAAACTTCTACACGCGTTGACGAAGTGGGATATGCAGCTTTTGATGAAAACTCTGCAGTGTGTGGTGAGAAGCGATGTGGTGTGGAGCGGAGGGAACAGGAGAGTAAAGCGGTGTGATGTACCTTGGCTGGGGGGAGCTGCACCCCCCGCCAATAAGTTCGCCCTGCTTACTTTGTCAAAAATGAAATAAAAAACTCGTTCAGATTTATGTTGGGTGATACTTCGATGTAACACTTGACGACAGTCTCGTTGAAATTCCTGGGGGCGATAAACGCGTGGATCGCCATATCAATTTCCATGCTCCTGTCCGTGTCCAAAACCACGTTCGTCTGAAAAAGGGGAGGCGTAGGAAGGGGGGGAGGAAGGTGTACATACTCTCCCGTAATTTTTTTTCTGCCGCTCCACTTTGCACACATTTCGAAATACCATATTTCCAGAATTCTTCGGAAAATTTGAGGCATATAAAAAGATGCCTTTCGAAAATTTCAAGTCTTCGCATATCCATATGTCCATCAGTAAGAACCTGCGTGGGCGGCCAAGGAGAATTCTCGATTGTTTAAAAAGAAAAACATAAAGGGAGCGAAATAGCGCCTCACAGCGTAGCATAGCAAAGTATGGCGTGACGTGCAGTGTTCGGCCACTCTGCAAAAGTTGTCAGCCCGCGAGACGGGGTGTAGGGCGGGGGTTTCCTACCTGTCCTTGATTATCCACGGCATGGCAATTTTTGTGTAAACTATTTTATCGAGCATTCCTCGTTGCTTTAACGTTTTGCATTCGCTGATTCCAAATCTACACGTTGGGGAGGCAATTAAAGTGGCAGTGCAACATATAGAAAAAGAAAACAACGCACTGCTGCGCGATGGCAAAATGGGGACGCAGAGGGAGGGGGGTGTTCCACGGGCAAGTGAGTTACCCGCGAAATAAACTACACGTCTAATAAACTACACATATAATAAACTACACGTCTAGTGAACTACTCGCGAAATAAGCTACTCCTGAAATTAACTACGCCCCAAAATGAGCTCCCCCATAAATGGGTGACCTACTTGAAGGGGAAGGAATAGAAGGGAATCCATGATTTGAACAGGGAACTCTCAATCATGGCGGCAATGACGTACACGAAATTGGAGGGTATCAGCAAATTTACGTAAAAATATATGAACGTGTTCAGGTCACTTCTTTCTCTTTCTTCAATCCTTCTATGCATAGACTCGGCGTTAGCGTCCTCATGTTTCCTCATACTCTGGTTCGTAGACTTTTTCACTTTCTCTTTGCGTGTGGGCTGCCGCTTTGCTCTGCGCATAGATTCGATCCTTGGTTCGCTATTCGATTCGTTATTCGATTCGCTGTTCGATTCGCTCTTCGGTTCGCTCCTCGGTTCGCTGTTTGATTCGCTCTGCAATTCGCTCGTCTTTCCACTATCCTCTTCGCTCTCTTCAGCCGTCTGGAACTGGTCTGAGCTTGCCTCCTCCCCAGTGGGAGTCCCCCCTTTGTCTTCCTCCTGCTGCCCCTCGGCGCTCAGAAACCCCTCACCCAGTTTCCTAGAATATATCCGCTTGAACGTGTTAAAGTCCTTTTTCGTCACGAAGTAAAAGACTTCGTTATCGTCCTCGTCATCATACGCCAGATGGAAGTGTCCGTAATCGATGTACTTGTTCTCTATGCGCCTAGGCCCTGCCTCTTTTCTCTTGCTGTCCCGCTTCCGCGCGCGGCTACCGCGGCGGTTGTCACGGAGGTTAGAGCATCCTTCTTCGTAGCCGTTGTATTGTTCTTCTCCGTTGCTCCCCTGGGGTAGGGTTTTCTTAGGACACTTCTGAAGGGACTTCCCCTCCCGTGCTGGGTCTTCCACTCCTTCCACATCTTCTATTCCTTCCGCTCCCCCCGCGTCGCTCACAAATTCCTCGGAGGTCTGCGCCGTGAGGGAGGCTGAAATGTCGTCACTGCTTCCACTTGGCAAGTTGGTGTATCTGGAAAAACACAGCATCCCATTCACGTCCACCAGATCAATGAGATAATCAAAAATAAAATTTCTGTAAACCTTCTTCGAAATGACAGAAAAATTCAAACAATCATCCCATGTGTCTTTAACGAACAAATTAAATATGAGTTCGATTTTATTCATCATTTTGTATCTATATAATATTTCGCTAACAAACCGATTTTGGAAAAATTGTTTTCTCTTCAGCTCTCTGTCTGTGGCGTACTTTTTCACGTACACATCTCTTAAGTGATGATACGCCTCTCTCACATTTAGCTTATTCAAATGGTTGATGCTTTCCAAGATGTCGTTGTACAGCTCCGAGACGTGTGGATGCTGTTGTAGAGGGTCAATATATGACAACAATCTACATTTTGCAAATAATATATCATACTTTTCTTTTTTTTTTTTGTTTTTTTTTCCTTTTTTTTTTTTTTTTTTTTTTCCATTTGTTTTACTTTATTTTCGTACACCGTGAAATTTTTGTACGTATTATTCAGGGGGTTCCTGCGTTTGTTATTCTGTTTTGGGCATTCCTCTCCGGGGGAGCGGTTACCATCTGTGTCCTGGAGCCCTTCATTCACTTGGATCCTCGCGTCGCTTCTACCTTTCGCTCTCGCCTCTCCGCCCCCATTTTCACCTTTCCCTTCCCCCTTAGGCGATAATATTTTGAGGCTGTGGAATATGTGTGCCCTTTTCGACAACATAATGTTATCCAGGTTTCTCTCCCCCGAGCTGCTAGTTACTTGTTCGTTCGTCGTGTCGTCCTTTCCACTTTTACACCCCTCCTTTGAGTTACCGCCGGGACCACGTGAGAATTTCTTCGCACTACTCCCATTGGTCTCACTGGAGTTACTCCCCTGTCGGTGTTTATTTCTTTGGTTTTGCGCCAAATTGGCATCGGCCCACCCCTCTTCAACGTGACTATCTATTTCCAGCTGGTCCGATGAATAACAGCTGTCTTCGTTTAGGATGCTGAATACGTCCACTTCTTCGTGCTCGCCGACTTTATCTCCATCCTTGCCTTTGCATTTCCGTATCAAATAGGATAGCTTGGGCATGTTGCTCAGCCGGGGGGAGGGGCCCAGTTGGAAGGTGTTCCGTTGGAAGGTGCTCCGTTGGAATGTCCCCGCTGGAAAGTGCTCACCTGACAACTATCCGCTAGGCGGCGACGCAGTTGGCTAGCTATTTGCACACCCCGCTTGGCTAGCTATTTTCCCAGCGCGCCTGGGCCCACTTACACATGTACTTAAGCCTGCACCTGCGCTAAGTACTCACACCAGGAGAGGGAAACTGAAAATTTACACTCTTGTCAAGTGGCTAATTCGCTTTGCTGAGTTCTGTCCCTACGAATGAATGTTCATACGTGTATTATGGTATGCAAAATTTTTTGTGCAAAAAAAAAAAAAGAAAATGGTCTCCCCTTTTGACGCACATACAGGACAGTAAAAGAAAAAAATTGCATATCCAGAACGTATTGTAATTTTGCTTTTTTTTTTTCTTCATCCCCCCTTAGTGGAATATCACAGTGAACATCACTTTGATTCAATTTCCTGATTTTGATAGAATTCTTTGAATGTGCAAGCATGCCCATCTTTATTCTTTTTTTTTTTTTTTTTTCCGTTTCTACGCCTGTGCGGGTATTCCTCATTTGTTCTCATATGTTCCCCGTTAAAGCGTATACACGCGTGGCGCGCCACGTTCTAAGTGCTGCGGTAGTTGCATGACTGAGCTAGCAGTGGAGGTGGGTAAAAAAGGAAAAAAAGAAAAGGAGGCTCTTTACATGTACATACAGCAGCGTGAAAGCAACCGTAGAGGGGTAAACTTATGCCAGGTGAACAATCCAAGGGGGAAAAAAAATGTGAGTGACCTACCGAACGCGAAGAATTGCACATATATATATTATATGGATACAACTTCCCACGTGCCACCCGATTTGCCCCTTTAGCGAAGAGTCGCACTTACGGCCATTCTGCGCTCCCCTATTTTCTTACGTATCACTCCCTATTTTTCCTTTTGGGCATTTGCAAATTAAAGGGGTAATAGAAGAGACCTTACGAGGCACTGTAATATGCGCAGCTTGATTTTTGGTTAACCCCCGTAAATGGGGGATTTACCCCCCTCCCTGTCCGTCGTAGTTCCCCAAGGAAGACGAAAATGAACAAATGAGCAAATTAACATATGAACAAATGGACAAACGCGTGTGCACCACCGAGGGGTATAATAAACGAGTGAAGAAATGCAACCTTGTTGGGCGTTCTCTCTCCTCAATTGTTCGATCTTATGGAGAAAGTGCCACTGTCAAAAATACGTCACGCCTGTTCTTCCGGGTGAAGTTGTACAGAGTTGCATGAAGGAGGTTTTTTCCTGCCATCCTTTTGTACGTCCTCATCATGTTGCAAAAAAAAAAAAAAAAAAACATACGGCGCATTTTTAGCTGCACACATTGTCTTTAGGGTTTCTCCAAATGGCTTAACTTTTTGTTCACATAAGGATTGGGCTTCGCTGCTCACACTGATGATTGTCTAATTTTGTTCGTTTTTTTTTTCTTTTTTTGTTTCATCGTTGCTGCGCTGTGGGGGGGCACAAAGCAACATTCGCATTCCCCCCGCGGTTCCTGGGCTTGGTTTTATTTTATTTATATTTTTTGGCACGCTTGTGCTTCTCCGTTGTTCCTTATCCGCTTACCGGCTTATCTCCTTATTATTCATTTGTTGCCTCCTACTCCATGAGCCGAGGATGGAGGCGCAGAAGAGGCAGAGCAGCGTGGAGCTAATCTGCACGGAGAGGCCCGGGTGGGACCCCCTCGAGGGTGCAGATCACAGATACAGCCACGAGGACAGGAAAGAGCTCCTGCTGAGGGAGCTGCACAACATGAAAAGGAATCTATTCGACAATTCGCCCTTCTCAAATTATATCCACTTTTACGAAATATATAACAACTTGAAATGTATAGTGAAGTATGAGAAGGAAGCGCCAAAGGGGACCTGGCTTCTACACCCGATTGGGGGAAAAAAAATGTACATTCTCTACCTTGTATATATTCTCTTTTTATTGCTAAGCATATGCCTCTTATTTCGCCTGCAGACAGTTCTTAGCTTTCCCTGGGCGTCCAACACACATTATTACCCGTACGAAATTCACTTCCATGTTTTCTCGACGTTTTCTGTTCTGGCGTATTGCCTGCTAAATTTATATATCATTTTCTTTACCTACAAAACGTTCCTTCACCATGTGGATGTCATGTGTCTGATCATCCTGCAAATGTTGTACAATGTATATATTCGAGAGAAAAACAAAGAAATTTATCGGAACACGGAAATCCTCATTGAGGGGTGTAAAACGATGTTTAGCCATTTGGACAAAAAATTTGACAACATGGTGCTACTCCACGCTGATGAAATTTTCAACAAATTTACAAACATCTTCAAGTACATAAGTAGGGAAAGCGACACAAGAGGGGGAAAAATCAGCACGCCGAGGAAATGTGCAGAGCTCTTCATGGAAATTGGGCACCGGAGGGAGAAGACGGGAAAGGCAGAAAGGGCGGAGAGAGCGAAGAGGGCGAGGGGGACTCCGAATAAGCCCACCTCTGATAAGCAACCATGGGAGAGCAACCGCCTCTGCAGCAATCCGCACACAGATAAAGACGCCGCGTTGGCCCCTACAAAGCGTGCAGTCTCCGTAATTATAAATAACGCCGATCTATACGAAGAGTTAAATAGCCACCCCGGGGAAGACATCCACAATTACCACTGTGTGCAAATGGACAGAAAAAATATTTTCAACATTTTTGGGAACTCGATTTATTCAAACATTTACAACATAAGCAACTACATGAAGCGTAATCACAACTACATCCATTCATTAATGATCCAAAAATGCAGCGATAAAATCAATTACATTAAGTACTTTTTTTTCTTCATTCCCTATGTTATTAATTTGTGTGTAAATTTACTTATAAGTTTTTACATCCTTTTCTCTGTGTATTACTATAACAATGCCGTTCCTTTGGTCCCACCTTATGAGCTAGCCAGAATGCACATTTTAAATTTGCGAAATTATAAAGGGATATACTACATCCTGTTCATATTCTTGTTCAATTTTTTTTTTTTCTTGTATGCTCTCTTCCTTTCCAAGTTAAATATCATTCACGTCTTCCTCAATCAGATTTACAAGAATTGCAAATATGAGTCCATTTACTACTGCGAGCATGTCATGAATGAGATTTACGAAAATTGCATTTTTCCCCACATTGTACAGATGGTACTGTACAGAAAGGGCGCCAACAGGGAGGGCCGTGAAGGGACCAAAGGACTCGCCCTGTTGGAGAAAGCGCCTGACCAGGCAAGGTGGAAAGGTCTATCCCCAGACGACTGTCCAGATTACCATATCGTGGTGAGTAACCCAGGCGAAGCTTCGAACGATGTTGGTCACACCCTCCACAGGAACAACCCGAATGCCCACAGGAACAAATCGCACGACATTGACTTCCGAACTTGTCAAGAGGTAGATTCCTTTTTTGGTAACAAGGATTCCCACCGAGAGCATGACATCTCCGAGTGCATTAAGTATTTCAGCATGAGTTAGTTGGCACCAATGATCGGGCGACGGGGAGGCACTCACCATTGCGTTTTTAGCGGTGACACGCCGCAGGTATACCGCCGATACACCACCGGGGTGAAGCATCCCGTGGAGGAGATAGCGGCTTGATTAGAGGTCCCTCAATGGGGTTGGGTCGCCTCTCCGTCTGCCCATCAGCACAGTCATGCTCCAGCGCGCCCACATGGCCAGCCCCGCTTTTGCCCGCAACTATTTTAGCCGATCAAGCGAAATATTTTACCCTATCAAGCCAACTATTTTAATCGCTCTTTTTCCCGCCGCTTCCCCTCCGGTAGATGCTCACATTCTGGGGGTAATGATACGTAGAGTCGTAGCAAATCGTCCTGATGAAATTTCTATCTGTTTGTGAGAGGCGCATGTACAAGGGGTGCAGCTTCTGCAGGACCTCCTCATCGAGGGGGGCATCTTGAATGTCGGAATACTTTTTTCGCAACTCCTTATCGGTGCTAATGCTGTAACCGCAAAGATCCAAATTGTGATCCGGCCCACCCTTACCGATTAAAGATCGCTCCCATTTTATGTGTATGCTGAATCTGGAAAAAATGTTCCCCACAAATGTCCCTGAACGTGTGCAAATCCACTGGTCAACGATAGCAACCTGTCCTGTGTGCAACTTTTCATTTTCGTAAAAAAAAAAAAAATGTTTAAATTGAGGAAATTGCCTATCAATCACTTTTTTAACTTCCTTCTTCTCATCAGTTGATACAAAAATGATGTCACTTTTTCGCAAAAACATGATGTAAAGCAATTTTAAGAGTGAAATGGCTACAGGCGACACGTCATATTTTGCGATTTTCCTAAAGTCCGTGTACCTCAGATGGCAACTTATGTAGTTATTACTCGACTTGAAAGTTTTCTCAACAAACTGGTTTCCCTCGTTTATTAAATATTCACTGTATGGGAGAACATCCTCCAAATTGGCTTCCTCCAATTCGTTCATGAAAGCAACCAGGATGCTGCTTCCATGTTTGATAAGGACAGAATCCGTGTCGTAGTGAAATATGTCTGAAAGAGTGGAGCTTACAAAATAGCTAGTTATAAAAAAAAATTCGAAACACTCCGTTTTTTTTCCCTTCACATTTGTGCAATTTCCTGAATATACAACTGAATATTTATGGTCACAATTTTTACATAGATTTTTTTTCAATTTATAATCTTTCACGTTACATTTGTCTATATCAACAACTTGGAAGCTTTTTTTTTCCTTCCTTTTCGACCAATCTTCAATGGCATGTCGATACGAAAGGATGTAGTCCGCGTGCGGCCCAAACTGTCCCTCATATTCCGTGTACTCCATCACGGGGATCACATTTTGGAGAGCCTTCAGATTGAAGAAAAGGTCCCACTTAATTCTGTTGTGTGTTTCCTGCATTCCCCAGTGGGTGACGTAGCACCAGGGAGGCAACACAAGATAATACACGTTTGTCCGCTCCTCCTTGTTGAGGTAGTACACGGCCAGCGCGACTCGGTATAGTACTTCCTTCTGCAGCTGTGCGCGGGGGGGGAAAAGCGACGCAAACATGGGGAGAAGTTGTATCCACTGTGCGAGGGGAATCGGCGTAAAAATGTGCATAAGTGGACTACTCATTGCATAGCATTAACACGAAATTCTGCCAGGACCCGGGGAAGGGGGCAACCCATCTGGGGGATCCCTTCTTTCAGCCACTTTTGCTAATAGCCCAGAAAATGCCGCCCTAATCCGTCATCCATCGTCAACACCTACATTGAAACCTTCTCCGATGTTCACATCATAGAGGACGTATTTTTTTTTCTTGAAAGGGAAAAAGGAATCCCCCGTGTACACATCGTCAGTTCTGCATACCGGGGCAGAAACGTCCTTGTCTAAATTTTTAAAACGAGAGGGTAGGCAAGCCAACAGGAGGGCAACCCAAATATACGCTCTACCCTTCATGGTGGGGGAAAAAGAAGGGAAGCCTGCAAGGATTGATGTTTGGTTAAAAGGGACCAATCTGACGAGGGAAGCAAAACTTACGACCTGGAGTGAGAGCGTTGCAACTTGAGACGGTGGCACACTTTTTTTGTGCATCCACAAATGGGATAATATTTTCTTCCCATCCAAAAAGACCCTATTTTAAGCGTCTCCAGGGGGGGTGGGGGAAAAGGGAACCAGGACAGGAAAAGGAAGGCTTCGACGTGCCTTTTCTTGGCGCCACTCCAGTTTGGCTAAATCACGTAACGAGGGGTTGTCTACCCAGGCAGACTTCTAACAAAAGGGGGGGCAATCTCCTCGAGACACATAATCTTTACACCGCGAGGTAGAACATGGGCCACATATTAATTAAAATGGTTGGTGTTAATTATTGGGGGGTGGGGATAAAAACGTGGGGCGTAGAAAGTGGGAACGTGTCCCGGGACAACATAAAACGCAGAGAGGCGCGAAATCCAAAAAAAAAGGAAAAGAAAAAAAAAAAAAAAAAAGGGAACATAAGGGAATAAAATGAAATATAGAGGAATCGAAAGAATAATATGCTTGATACGAACTAGCTTATACTGACAAAAATTAATAAAAGCAGGGGGAAAAAAAAAACAATTGATAAAAGTCATTTTCAGCGTTCGCTCTTTTCCCCTTCTTTTTGCCTACAACCAAGCCACGGGCAGCAACAAAGCTTGAATTTATTCTACAAATGATTTTTAAAAAAAAAAAAAAAAAAATTATCCACGTCGCAACTGCGCGCGTTCACGTGTAGT
The DNA here is from genome assembly GCF_000524495.1 of Plasmodium inui San Antonio 1. Lineage (NCBI taxonomy): Eukaryota > Apicomplexa > Aconoidasida > Haemosporida > Plasmodiidae > Plasmodium > Plasmodium inui. Next base: position 365,504 of record NW_008481839.1, read on the forward strand.
CTTCTTCGTTGAAGTCATCATCGTCATCGAACTGTTTCCTTCGTCTTATCTGCACAGAGGGAATTATGTATATCACTTTTTTTTTGAGCAACGGAATACACACGCACGCAGGGGTGTGGGGGGCCCTGACCATGGGGAGCATCAGCAAACATGGAAAATAACTTCACATGGAGGGGAGTTTTTTTTTTTTCTCCCCAGCTGTGCACAGACATATACGCACTCATTCGAACTGTCTGTGAGGACTTACTTCTATCACTGGTTCCTTTTTGTAAATCTTTTCGCTCACTTGCTGCAGGGGGAAAGTGAAGTCGAGGAAAGAATGAAACAAATAAGCATAGGAACAAACAAAAAATGAAGAAAAACAAATGAGGCGCTACAACGGTGTGCATGTGAGCGCAGCAACAGATGGGGACGCGAGAATGGGGAAAGCAAACATGGAGGCCTACAGCACATCCCTGCTTTACACCCAATCGCGCGCAAACAAACCTCGATAATTTTAATTAGCTGCTGGTCATCGATTTTTCTTTGAAGCAGACCCATTTGGCTATTCTGAAAGAAAGGAGAGAACAAATGGTAGGAACATATGAAGGGAACATGTGGGACATGTGCACACGTGATTACTTCACTATATCATTGCAACGTTGGTCGTTGGGATTTTTTTTTTCAGAATAAAGCGATACGAAGGAAAGGCAAGGGTGGAAAAGACCCCATTTTTTACAACCATGCCGAAAGAGTCATTATGCACATCCTCTTAAATTAACTCCTTTTATGTCCCCTTTTTTGTGCATCACTCTTTTTTTTTCTCTCTCTGTTAGCTTTTACCCTTATGATTATGTCCTCGATTCGCCTGGCCTTCTCTTCCTTCACAATGGCTATCCTCGATACTGAAAAGTAAAAGTGGCGAGCGGTTCGGGTTAGTCAAAATTGCATTATACTTTTGCTCACTTGTTATACTTCTCGGCGGCGCTAGTCCTTCCGGTACTGCCTCTCTTGCCAGCCCAGCACTCTTAAAAGGACACTTCTTTCTTTACAGCGTGCATGCGCATCCGGGGTCAACAGGGATTTCATGATGATCCTCCTCTGCTCCTGCTGTTCCCTATCACAACGAATGGAAAATGCGACGTATGCGAGTGGTTACTGGTAAAGTGCACCCATTTGGGAATACATCGGCGAACATCATTCCGCACATTTGTTGAGATACACGATACAGCTAAGCAAAGCATGTGCAAGTGCACAATCATGTAGAGGTGTAATCGTTGTGTGTGTTTTATTAAGGCGGGGGGGGGTGCTAGCAAACTCGAGCTGTGTATACGTACTCCTGCTTTTGTTTCTGTTCCAGCTCCTTCTTCGTTTTCTGCCAAAGAGGGGAAAGACAGCCACGTGCCCATGTAATGTGTGCGCACGGGGAATGAGCGCATAGGGGTGGGAACATATGTCTACGCGTGTACTCGCGAAAGGTGAGACACACAACGGAGGGCCTACATTTTCCAGGTTCCTCTTCGAAAGCTCTAGAAGCCTCGAGTTCGCTTCAGCCTTTTCAGCGTTCATTTTTTGCAAAAGTCGGTGACGAAAGCGTTTGGGCGTCAGCGTTTTTTTTTCTTTTTTTTTGCGCAATGTCAAACGGGGGGATCAGTTTGTTTAACAAAAAAAAAAATGAGATAAAAAGTGGAAAAAGAAAGTGTAACATAAAATATGCGGCAGATTGTTAGAGCCAATTTTAACCAAGTAAATGGGGTGTGATGTTACACAGATTTACCCTCCCGTTTTCCCCCTTCCATGTATGTAGATTTAAAAAAAAAAAAAGAGCTAGCAACAAACTGCTCCGTTTTTTTTCTTTCAGGAGAACAAATGCTTAAAAGGGGGACCTGCACTTATAATACCATCATACGACAAATCGCAAAGGGTGATTATTTTCCCCGAGGTGAATTCTATTTGGGAGAGGCAATACATAGTACTTTTCATTGTACTAGCCTCTTATTGTAGTTTTTGTTATTTTCAGCTGTACTTTTTTTTGTTGGACCACCTTGGGCAATTTTTCCGTTTTCCCTGTACTATCGCTCTTTTATGGGAACGGATAGAACATCACAAATGTCATGAGGCCCATCAGGGCAGCATTTGATTCACGCTCCCTGGAACAAATTGCAAGATTGGCCCTTCCGCAGAAGATGACTGTACTTGGCTCACTCGGATGAAACGTAAGATGGTTTCCGCCCCCGCACTGTTCCACGATGTGCTACGCATTCCATATGTACGCAAAATGTGCGCGCTATGTATGTACTATTTACGTACTGGTATTTTTTTTTTTTTTTTCAAAAAAGCTAGTTGCATATACGAAAAATAGCCGCACGTTTTTAAGCTCTCGTTCATTTGGCCTGGCGCTTTTTAAAAAAAAGGCACTTCGGGAAAAGCAATATATGCATATATATACTCATATATGTATATATTTGTATGTATATGTCTGTATGTATATATTTGTATTTACATATTTGTATGTATATATTTGTATGTATATATTTCCATGTATATGTTTATTTATATGTATGTTCCCTCGCCTGGAGATTCATTCTTCCAGCTCATCAAGTGAAGAGATATACTTGACGCGCTAAAAGTGAAAAACAAAACAGCCATTCAGGTGAACGTCAACTGAACAAGCTTACATTACTTATCACTCATTTCACACGTGTGCCTATGCGCATATTTGAAGGCCTCCCACTGGAGTAGTAAATTCCCCCTTTGCGCATCAAAGCTTCCACCCGCGCATGCTAAGCGACGAACCTCTTATTAGGAATCACCCCCTGCTGAAGGCGACAAAGCCAAGCATTTCGAATTGGGATGAAATTAAAATCCACTCAGGGAGATAAAAAGAAAAAGGAAAAAAAATTTTCGAAGAAACGAAGCGAAACTAATTCAAACGAAATGATACGAAATGGTACGAAGCGAAATGAAGTCGAGTTTGTTTCATATTGGAGATTAGATTCCCGTTTTAAAATTCTTCAAAAAAGAATTCGTGAACAGCGAGCAGCTAATAATGTAAGAGCAGATGAACGAGAGGACACCTCCCCACCAATGTTACATGTATTTCCTCCAGTCCGTATATTGAAATACATACCGCAGCAGCTGCCCCCCTTTGCCTTGTTCTGCTAACCGACGTGCCACTTCTGAGGAGGAGAAAGGACTTGAGTTTTCCGCTCGCATTTGCAGCCCCGGTTACGCAGTTTCGAAGCGCCCATCGGAGACGCCACTCCGGACTGTACAACTAGAGAGCAAATGAAAAAGTGACGCAGCGATGCATTACCGGATTTTCAACCCTATCGAGCGGCCAAATGATATAACCACGGAGGAGACAAAAACTGCTCATAGAGATCTACACAAAGATGTGCCCAAGGAAGCATAAAATAAATGCACATATACTGCATATTAGAAGCGTATCCGTCGAACCGTAACTGTTTGGTCATTTGACGCAGCTTATGCCACCTGCGCACAAAAATTGCGGCCTGCTAGTGTCCACATTTCTGTAGGCACCTACGCGTCCAGACGTAGATAAAATACTACACGGGGGAATAATATCCCGAGTGATGCACAGTGTATTACGCGAGTCGGTTAAGCACATCTAGGCTGAACCATCGTGTGACGTGGAAGACCTCCCCTCCTCACCCCTCCCCTTCGTGCAAAGAAACCCCACTCGCACATGTGCACAGACGTTAGCACGTTTTATGCCCATCAGGAGAATTCACGAAAATATTTTTCAACCCCCCATTTTGGGAGGTCAGCCCAGTTCTACCCCCAGCACGTGCATGTACATATGCATATCCATATGATGCGCGTGATGGTCAACTCGCTTATATACACCTATCGATATATGTACGAGAGGAATACTGACCCGTGTGAAAAATGGAACAGTAAAAAAAGGTATGCAGAGCATATGTTTTCTGTCATTCATATCATCACGTAGTGACAGAATAGACCACTCTCTATATCAAAATAAATTATTCAGTGTGCGAAGGATTCATCCCTAAAGTCTTACACAGTTTTAATAAGTAAATAGAACTGGATATATTTTTTCCTTTGAGCAGTAACAGCTCCAAAAAATCTGCCATAAAAAAAAGGGGGGGTGAAGAAGTTCTCACGGAGAGGAAGCTAACCTAGAGTTATAGTGACCCAAAAGGTTTCCATCCTGGAATAGTCCTAAAAACGTGCTCCTCAGAACGTGCTCCTCAAATCTTTCCACTCGAGCAGGCGAAGGATAAACCAGAAAACGCCCGCGAAGCATGGGAGTACCAACCTTCTACCGATGGCTGGTTACTAGGTACCCAAAAATAGCCAAAGCAACCTACGAGACGAGAGACAGCGATGTGTACGCGAGGAGAACGAAGATTCAAGACGGACACCGGGATGGGGAAGGAAAGGCCACCTATAGAGTACCAGACCTGAGCGATTACGTAAACAACACAGATGAAACCCATTGCTCAGATAACATAAATGGATACTTTGACAATTTGTATCTCGACATGAATGGAATAATCCACCTGTGCTCGCACAGTGACAATAGCAAGAGAGCGAAAAGTAACGAAGAAATATTTCTAAATATCTTCCTCTACATAGAACGTCTGTTCGATATAATCGAGCCGAAGAAACTTCTCTACATGGCCATTGACGGAGTGGCTCCTAAGGCCAAAATGAACCAGCAGAGGAGTCGAAGGTTTAAGTCCATCCTCTGCTCAGAAATTGAAAGAAATGCATACATCCAATTGAGGGAAAAATTCTTATTAGAAAATCGAATAGTTCCAGAGGAGTTCACCTTCTGGGACAGTAACATTATAACCCCAGGGACTCAGTTCATGTATGAATTGTCCGTTGCTTTGAAATATTTCGTGGAGCACAAAATTACAAATGATGACAAATGGAAAAACATTGTGGTCATTTTTTCTGATGCTAATGTTTGTGGAGAAGGGGAACACAAAATTTTTAATTTCATAAAATCGCAGAGGGCTCAACCTGGCTACGATCCTAACACGAGACATGTAATCCACGGGATGGACGCCGACTTAATCATGTTATCCCTAGCTAGCCATGAACCATATTTTTACATTTTAAGAGAAATAATTATTCTAGATTCTAAAGGGGAGGAGAAGGTTCAAAATAAGGACTTTGTCGGGATGTTGAAGAGCAAGCAGGATTTACCTCTGTGTACCACCCACACGAGAAAAACGAAAAAAATGTATACCAAATATAATGACCCACATTATGCTAACATACACAGAAGTCATAACTGTTTGATTAATAGTGAGAATTGGAACGAATTGCAGATCTTGGACTTGACCATTCTGAGGGAGTACCTGTCGAAGGATTTCCTCTTTGATGGGAATTACAACCTGGAAAGATGCATTGACGATTTTATTTTTATCTGCTTTCTCTGCGGAAATGACTTCCTTCCGCATTTGCCTTCCATTTCGATTGCCGCGGGGAGCATAGATCAGTTAGTTTTACTATACCAGAAGGTGCTGCCCGTGCTGGGGGACTACCTAATTAACGAGGGCAAGATTAATTTGAAGCCCTTTTCCAAATATGTATCCTTCATCGCGGAGGTCGAAAGGGAAACGTTCATTTCGCAATACGATTTTAAGAAGAAAAGAGAAAAGCGGGACCAGCAAAAGGACTCCCTAAAGAGGGTTAAGTGCACTGATGAGCAAAATGATGGTTCGGGCAACATCGCTGCGATGTTTGGGAATGCTCCCGGAAAGAGTCGCGATTATGATAATGTTGGAGGGGGACTTGCCAATTCAAATGCAGGAAGCCTACAGTTTAAGGACGTCAACATGAAGAGGGGCAACGGTCACAGTGACTCCATGGTGGTAGCCACCCAAACCGGGACAGCATCAGCAACCTCGCTAGCCTCCGTGGTATCGCCTCCCGCACCTGTTAATAAGAAAATGCTGTATGAGTCCAAAATACAGAGCATGCAGCCGATCAGGAATTTCAAATTTAAGGAAAAGAAAGGCGAGAAGAGCATCAACTTCCTCGTGCGCCCGGCGTCGTCTTCCATTTCGGAACAGGCGCCAAACAACGAACCGTCGACTTTGCAGAGCGTGATCGGGGAGGAAGCTCCTATATCGGGGGAGGCGCTACAGAAGGTACAGCGCAATGGGGAGGCAGCACAATGTAAGGAAGAGACTAACGGGGAGGCCGCACAATGTAAGGAAGAGACCAACAACGAGGCAGCACAACCGGGGGGTCCTCCCCCCAAAGGAGACCTTCAATGGGACATAGAAGACGAGGAAACCAGACGCATCAACGATATTAACGAGTTTAACATGCTCCTTAAGGAGGCGATCAAAAAGGCAAACGAATGTGAAAACCCTAAAGAGGACGTAGAACTTGGGGGGGATGAAAATCCAGAATTGATCAGAATAAGATACTACAAGTCCAAGTTCCATTTGGACGAGAGCGACTATGTGGACGATTTCGTCAAAGAAGTGGTATACAAATATATTGAGGGGTTGGCCTGGGTTCTTTCCTATTATTTCCAATCCTGTCCCATGTGGCATTGGTATTACCCCTACTATTATGCACCCCTGTCATCAGACTTAATTATTGACAATGTGAATTTTACCTTCCAAAAGGACGAACCGATTCTTCCCCTTGAGCAGCTCCTCTGTGTGTTGCCATCGAATTCTAGTCACTGCCTACCTGAGAGGTATCGAGAGTTAATGGTACGACATGATTCCCCCATTATTGATTTTTACCCCAAAACATTTAAGGAGGAAGAAAACGGCAAGAAGTACAAATACCAGTGGGTTATCCTTCTCCCTTTTGTCGACAAGGAGAGAATTATCAAACATGCTAGAGAGCTGAATGACACCTTGAATGAGGAAGAGAGGAAGAGGAATCGCAGGGGGATGAACAAAATTTATATGAACTGTTCACACACTCTTTCGAAGCAAATTACCAAGTCGATAAAGGCATACGTGAAGAAAATGAAAGGGGGGGATGATAAGAAGAACGATGCTGATATGGGTAGCACAGGCAATGTGAATGGCAATCCGCCCGCTGCAAGTACCATCGAGGTGCAGCCCCCTGCTGTTAGCGGGGCACCAACCAACGTGGAACAGGCAGCCGAGCAGCAACAGAAAGGGGGAGGCACCAACATCGCAAACAGCAGCGCAACCCCATACGACCAGTTTTTTAAGAACATGAACTTAACCATCCCGATAAGTAACAAACAAGACGTGAACCTGTTTGGCTATCTCAATTGCAGACACGAAGACAGTGACGTTAACATTTTAAAGAAAATTTTTAAATTCTCGTCCAATTTTTCCACCACGTGTAATAGCGCTTTCTTTGTCCAACCCGAACTTATAAAACACCGCTCATCGCTTTTGCCAAACCATAGGAGACCAAGGAAGGTGCTCACCGTGGTTGACATCAACAACGAGGAGAGGAAACTGAGGTTTAACGCACCCGCGGCGAAGAGGATGATCTTGAACAGCCTAAGTGCGAACCACCCGCATATTTACTCCTACACGAAGGGTAGCCAGCCGAGAAGTTATGTCGTAAATTACGGGGGCGGCTATGGAAGTGGTAACTATGGAGGAGGTGGTTACGGGCGAGGCGATCATGGAGGAGGCGTCTATGGAAGTGGTGGCTACGGAGGAGGCGGCTATGGCAGCGCCAATTACGGGGGCCACGTTGGTCGGGATCACCGAAGCAACTACGCCAGCGCGAATTACAGCTCGCACATGAGTGCCCCCAAGAACCACGCTTCCTACCATCACGGCCCAAATTATTGGAGCCACCAAAATCATCAAGCCTATCAAAATCAAAATCCCAGTTACGGCAACAGTTACGCGCCATCAATTTACAAAAACATCACCATGTACAAGGTCCCCAAAAATGCAACCCCGGTGCACACTTACGACAGCAAAAAGGAGAGCAACTATAACAACGCCTACGACAGCAGCTATGCATCGCATAGAAACCCGCCCAGCAGGGATAATCCGAACTATGACGCGCCCTACAACACTTCCCACAATGCGAGGTACAAGAACGAGAACCGCGGCGGGTACGGGGGTCAGGGAGGGCAGACCCATGGCATTTACAAACACCACAGCGGATACGGAAACTATGGCAACCATAACAGTATTCATAACAGCGAAGTCAGCCAGCACAAGCGAGACAGCTTCAAAAGCAGCGGGCAGAACGGCGCGCCAGGGATTAACAAGAAGGCCAACTACAACGCCAGATCCGTGCCGTACAAGGACAGGGAATACTGAGGCAAATCCGACCAAATGTGAGTCTCCACGGATATAACCTCTCAGCGCGTAACTTTCCATGGGGAAGTAACAAAGTACGCCATGCCAGCCTTTCCCCTTTTTATCCAATTAATGCAAAAATGAAATGCAAATTAACATCCTTGTTAGTGTTTTTTTTTTTTTTTTTTTTTTTGTGTTATAATAAGCCTTGTACGTGCATATGTATATATCTCTACATGTGTGTGTTTGTGGGCACTTGCACCTTCGGTGTGGGTATGCCGGCATTCATGCGTACATATGCACACACATGAACTACGTACATATGTCACATTTTCACAAAAAAAAAAAGAAAACATTGTAAAAACATTTTAACCATTTTTAAATAGAAATATGTATAAATTTTGTTGTTATTCCCCATTTTGTGATGTTGGTCCCCCTCGCATGAATGCAAATCTTTTTTGCGAGATTAAAAGGGGAAAGCGGACGAGCCTCATTGGGTGGCCGTCGCTAGAAGGATTTAAAGCCCATGCTTCGCCCTTTTCCTTTGAAGGGAAACAAGGGAAGATGCATTTTTTTTCCTAAAAATGGACCGGCAAAATTACGTACCCCTTAAGACGTTCCCACCACATATGTTTACACTTTTCACAATTTGGAAGTCGACTAAGTGATCCCACTAGCATTAATTTGAAGCTCCAATGACCTCAGTTTTGCGCACTTGTCTGTTTTCCCATTTGTTCGTTGATTACACCTGTTACGCTTCAAACAGGCAATCTTGTAGGTGTACAACATGGCGGGCACTGCATTTGCCTTATTTTTCGCAAAAATGGAAAGCCTCACTTCACCGAAATGTACTCCCGAAGGGGTGATTAAATTATTGCCATAAGGAAGACTTAGATCTGATTGTTCAGTTCGAAATAGTGCAAATAAAACCCAAGTGTGCAAATGTGCCTTTGTTGTCTTAGCAGTGTATCGCTGTGAACAGGTCAGGTTAAATTTTGCTTTTGTGCTTCCTTTAGCGGGAAAAAAAAAAAAAGCTACATTTGGCTGTTATACCTGAACAGACAAGGAAAAAAAAAAAAAAAAAAAAAAGTGTATTTATTTAGCTA
>NW_008481839.1:374962-385154 GCF_000524495.1 Plasmodium inui San Antonio 1
TCACATGTTATGTGTGTGAAAAGAAAAGCTCACAACAGTTTGCGCATAAGTGTGTACTGTACGTATTGTATGAGCACACGGTTGTGTTCGCACGGTTGTAACCTTGAAGTCGTAATCGAAGTCGTAATCGAGGTCGCAACGAGACGAAATGCGAAGGTGTGCGACACGCGTTGTCCCTTCGCACCATTTCAATTGTCCAAATACAACAGTTCTCGCCCCTTTGTAGATACATGTGTTTGTTTACCTCCCCACCCCGAAGGGCATGCACATGGCCCAGTTTGTAGAAATAGCACAACCCCTCAATGATTTGACACCTCTCCCTCTCCGTTCATAGATATATCATATCCTCATGTTTAATTTAACCATCTTCATAACGTGGCTCTTTAGTCTTTTTTTTTTTTTTTTTTACTGGAATGTACATAATTTTTTTGTTTTAAAATTGATCAACGGAGGACATATTTTTTTTTTTCTCCCCATTGTAGTGTTACACGTAAACCTTTGCTTTACATTTTGTAAAAAAAAAAAAAACGTTGCAGTGAACTTCGCCCCCATTTTGGTGTACCTCTTTTAAACTGTGTTTCACAATAAGTACACTCAATAAATACACTCAATAAGTACTCTCAATATGGAAATCATTGCAGAGAAACCCAAAGTGAAATTTAATTTCGCGTCTGAGGACTACAAAAACTGTGACAGTTCTGATTACTCAGAGTGTGTGGAAGACTATGGCAGACCAAATGGGAAGGACTATTTTTATGCTAATAGAATTTTGTCTTTGGACAGAAACAGTGAACAGAGAAGGAAGGAATCTCCCAGTAAGCGACCAGGGTTATGTGTAGATGAAATTTGCACTTGCGGCTTTCACAAATGTCCCAAAATAGTAAAACCATTACCATTCGATGGGGAAAGCAACTATAGGAGTGAATTTGGTCCAAAGCCGCTGCCGGAACTACCGCCTAGGCAAGAAGCCAAGTTGACGAGGTCACTGCCATTTGAAGGGGAAAGCAATTACCGAAGCGAATTTGGACCTAAGCCTCTACCTGAACTACCTCCCAAAGTTGAACAGAAGCCTCCCAAATCGTTGCCATTCGAGGGAGAAAGCAACTATAGGAGTGAATTTGGACCTAAGCCTCTACCTGAACTTCCCCCACGGGTAGAACAGAAGGCTCCCAAATCGTTGCCATTCGAGGGGGAAAGCAATTATCGAAGCGAGTTTGGGCCCAAAGCGCTGCCGGAACTACCTCCAAGAGTTGAACAAAAGCCTCCAAAATCGCTTCCTTTCGAAGGGGAAAGCAATTACCGAAGCGAATTTGGACCTAAACCTCTACCCCCCTTGCCACCCAGGGTAGTAACAAAATTGGTGAAGTCGCTTCCATTTGAGGGGGAGAGCAACTACCGAAGCGAATTTGGACCGAAACCGCTTCCTGAGCTTCCTCCAAGAGTTGAACAGAAGCCACCCAAATCGCTTCCTTTCGAAGGAGAGAGCAATTATAGAAGCGAGTTTGGACCTAAGCCCCTACCTGAACTTCCCCCACGGGTAGTAACAAAATTGGTGAAGTCTCTTCCCTTCGAGGGCGAAAGCAACTACCGGAGTCAGTTTGGACCTAAGCCTCTACCTGAAATTCCCCCACGCGTTGAACAGAAGCCACCAAAATCCCTTCCTTTCGAAGGGGAGAGCAATTATCGAAGCGAGTTCGGACCGAAACCGCTTCCGGAACTACCGCCTAGACAGGAAGCGAAGTTGACAAGGTCGTTACCATTTGAAGGGGAAAGTAGCTACAGAAGTGAATACGTACGGAAGGCTATTCCTATCTGCCCAGTTAATCTGTTGCCGAAATATCCAGCCCCGACCTATCCGTCTGAGCATGTCTTTTGGGACTCCACGTGCAAAAGGTGGTATTAGTGGTCCAGCTACAAGTTATCGCCTGAGATGTATGAAAAGGGAAGCAATTATTTCAATCTAGAAGGTGCGCAGGGGCTTCAATAAATCGGATGCCAGTGGATAGGCCAAGCTAGCCAAATTGTTAAATCTGTTACGGAGATCTTCACGTCAGGTTATGTCAATTGTTTCTCTTTAACTGGAAAAAGGAGGTGTCTTCTTTTTGCTGCTCTCTTTTTCTTCCCTTTTTTGCTGCTCTCTTTTTCTTCCCTTTTTTGCTGCTCTCTTTTTCTTCTCTTTTTTGCTGCTTTTTTTTCTTATAAGACCCAACTGGCGTCTTTCCCCCTTCAGGAGCAGCACTTGGAAGAGTGCATCATAGTCTCAATCTAATTTGTGTGTGTGAACTGCTGGTGGTGAACTGCTCCTGGTGGACCATTTCGTAGCCCCCTCCTCATTTGTGCATTAGCATTTTCCATCAACAAGAAATTGAGCACGTCTAACTTTATGCCACATGTAGAGGCAAATTGCTTAGCTTCTTTGTGAATAAATTGGAAAAAGAGACAAGGGACATCACAGTGGGTGGGTGGATGGATGGATAGAGGAAGGAACCAATCATATGTCAGATGAGCAGTTTCTCCGTTTTTCCCTTTTGTCTCATTTCTTAAATTTCCTCTTTTCAAACTGCCTAGTGGTGTGTGCACCATCCACTTATGTGAGAAATGTACGTGAGTACACCGCTGATGGTTTGAACGCGCGCAGGTGTAAATAGCGTCACTTGGTAAGACCCAACAAAGGAGGGGCAGAGGCACATGGAGTCGCTTTTCCTTTTCCCGTAGATGACTCCCTTTTTCGATAACTATATGAACAGATAAAGGTGAATCCTAGGTTGAATACGTTTTAGGGGGGTTCGTGTGAAGGGGATTATATCTTAACACACAAAAAAGGGTTAGCAGACCTACTGCGGTGCAGACACACACAAAAACGGAGTGGAGAGACAATCGGCGTGTAATTCGCAGGTTGCAACAAAACAGTGTGCACTGGAAAATGCAGGGGTGATCGTGCAAGAGTGGAAGCACACCTCTTCACAGTCCCAAATGAAACAAAAAAAAAAAAAGAAAGAAAAAAAAAAAAAAAAAAAAAAAAAAAAAAAGAAAAAAATAAAGAAACACGGAGCTTCTTAAATGAAAGAGCCAAAATTATGGCCACTGAATTAAGCCAAGCCCATGCCAGGGAAGCATACGACACAGATATATTCTTTCTTCCCAAACTCCATCCATTACTACAACTCATTGTTAATGTAATCCAGATTGAACTCCCGTTTGATGTATTCCTTAACGTGAGTGATGTCCTCCCTGGACCTGAGTTTCTTGAGTAAGATGTTCAGCTTGGTAACGACTCGGATGACTTCACGAATGGAGAAGGTATTAACCATTTTGGAAACATCTCTTAAAACATCAAGGAAGAGGAGTTCTTTCAATTCGTAGGAGGCAACCTGGCTGGAATTCTTAATAAGTCCATATAGCAGAAATTCGTACATTATATAATTTGAGTCATTTTTATCCAAGTACAATTTAAAGAAGTCTATTAAGGGTGTGAATAACAACTTAAATTTTGAGTTATTATAAACATTGAATAACATTAATTGGAATATATTTCCCAAACTCTCCAAGGCATAGTTGTAATTGTTTGTATTTATATCTCCTGTGATGGTAAAGGATTTCAGGATGGAAGTCAACATGTCGGTGACATTTTTCGTGACATGCTCATCATTGTCAAATTCGAAATCATTTATAACGGAGAAATAGTTTTGAACTAACAATTTGTTCTTTTTGTAGAAGGTACCATTGAGCTTTAATATTTTTTCAATGTCCTTTATCATTCTTGTAATTTCGGTCTCATAAGAGGAGGTATACTCCTTGGATATAAAAGATTTGTATCGATTTTGTGCTGGGTTCATCATGATCTTAGGATTCAGGGTAATTACGTAAAATGGAGACTGTTTCATTTTGCTATAGATGTAGGTATTTTCGTTAAGTTCATATTTGTGGGTAGCATTTTCATTGGGGGCGCTATCATTATGTTCGTCTTTCCTGTAGGAGTTAAAAAATCGCTTCGTGAAACTTCTTGAAAAATCAGCCTCGCCTATAAAATTGTAGTACTCAAAAATGGCCTCCTTCATCTGGTGATTTAAGTTATCCATTAGGATGACCAATGTGGAGGAATCCATGTAGGGGTACACATAGTATAGCAGGGCCACTGGATACTTGTGACTTACGATGAGAACATCGATCACTTGGTTGTTTCTGTTTTGGTAAATTTTTGTGATTAAATCGAGGGTGCTGTGTATGTACTTATCCTCATCCCCATCATCCTCTCTGTTGCAGTAAAACTCCACTCCCTTCAACAGTAATAGACACCTATTATTTTTGTGGAGGAAATAATTCTTACACACTTCTACATCTTCCTCTACATAAATTACATTCTGTGGCTTGTCGATGATTGCTGATGCGATGCTGTTTAGTCCTATTTGCAGTATGAACAAGTCGCTGTCTGTGTACTGCTCGATTAGCTTCCTTGTTGTTTCTAGGAACTCCTTATTTTCTCGGTCCCACGTCCTTTGCACAACGCCTTCGAGGGCCTTTACATTTTCGGGGTTCACGTTATCCGACCGGAGCGGTTCCAGCGCGTCTGCGGGGTGGGGGAGCGGTTACACGGGGAGCGATGGAATGTTTAACGATGGTACGTGCAACCACCGTAATTGCAGCGACCGTAAGTACAACCACTGTAATTGCAGCGACCGTAAGTACAACCACTGTAATCGCAACCACCGTACGTGCAAATCTGCGGCGTGGACTGGCTAACAATCCGCGGGGGGAATCTCTCCGACTGGCTCGAGACACCTACCCAGCGAGGAAGATACCTTACGTAGAACGTAATTCTTCGCGCCGCTCAAAAATGTGGACGTCCTGCAGGTGACGCTGAACAGAAATTTGTTTTCCTTAACATTGATGAAGTCGTTTATGTTGTTTTCGTCCAAGGAGATGTATCTGTTTTCTGTAGAAAGGAAGTGAGGGATTATCGATATAAGCGTGGAGAGCTGGGCAGCAAATATAGCAGTTACACACGGCGCTGCCTTCGCGATCGCTGCTCTCCTCCTGTGCATAAGAAGATACCGTCCACTTCAGGGGTCACGTTTAAATTCCCTTCGATATTTTTCGATTCATTAGGCAAAAAAAAAACCGTCGTCAACGCATAGCAGGTAGCCAGAATTTTATACATCTTTCCAATTTAGTGGCAATTTGTTTTTCCAGGACTTCTCTCGCATGTTCTTTTTTATATTGGTTTCTCGGAGAAGAAAGCGCGGGGAAGCAGGGGTGGGGAAGTAAAGGCGGTGGAGCAAATGCGCGGAAGCAAAGGCGTGGAAACAGAAGCGGAGGCTTGCACAGGACTATTTCGCCAAAAAGGAGAGTTCTCTTCCCATGTGTTGGGTTAAATTGGTGAGGCGGCCATCAGCGAATTGACCCGATCTTTCTCCAGGGAGGAGTTCCTCACGCGAAGGATACTCACACACGCGCACAGGCATATATACATATATATATATTATGTATATATACACGCGCCTACCTTCCTCACCCCCGCGTGGTGGCCTCTTTTTTTTTTACACACAGATATGATGGCTCCTAGCATGTGCGGTCATTTCGGCCAAGAAGTGAACGCCAAAGAGAGTCATAGCGTAAAAACTATTTGCAGTAAAATGGAAATGGTGTAAAGGTATGCCCCTCTCTCTTGTTCTGCCTCAAATTTCCGATGTTTTTTGTTTCCCTATTTTTTTCCCCTATGATGTTTATTGATTATTCTTCTTGCGAAGGAGATAAACCAAGTGGTAGCGACACCTTCACGGGACTCAAATGGTGCACGCGTAAAGTCGGAAAAAGCATATCCATGTGAATATTAGTGCCTGAGCCTTATTCATAATGGGTGCCCCTTTTTCATAATGATTGATTCTCACCCTGTTGGCTTTTCAATAAGATGGAAAATGTCTTTACCGTATGCAGTGCTCGGGGAAATTTCCACTTATTTTTACAAAATAGTGCGACCTATTTGGGAAGGGCTCTCCTTCCCATTCGGGTGAAAACCTCACACCGCGAAAGAACAAGCAGGGGAATCTAGCCCTATGTTGATGAGCTCGATGGCTACATGTGCTTGCCTCTTGAGAGAACATTTGCCCTATCCACGGTTTCATTTCCCGGTATATGTCCTCATGGACCATTTTGCGCTTTTACGGTTGTCTCTTTTTTTCTTTCTCTTTGCACCTTACACATGCTCTCCTAATTGGTACGCCGAACCGCACACAGAGACACACACCGTGTGCGCCCACATGTGTGCATGTGGAACATGCATGTCTGTTGGGATGCTTCTCCTTTGGAGTACTTATTCTTTGGAGTACTTATTCTTTGGAGTACTCATTCTTTGGAGTACTTATTCTTTGGAGTGTTCTCGAGGGGGGGAAGTGTTACGCTACCGACAACGCCACATGACCCCTTGTTGTGCGCATAAATGGGGGACAAATAAAAGTGCCTCTAAAATGGAAAGCAAATTAACAGTGCATACGGAAAATCTCTGTGTGGGCAGATTACCATATTCTTACATGCATGCATGACGACCACCACTATTCACAACAAACGAACAGGTTAAAAAGTGCTTTCGTTTTTTTTTTTTATTTTTTTTTTGCGCATTGTCATGCGGCGCTTTTCGTGCAACCCGTGCTTAGGCAGCTTCTCCATATGGACAGTACAGAACTTTTTTTTTTCCTCTTTGTGACCCATTTCGTTTATTTCCGCACTTGGCAAGCTCATTCCGTAAGGAGACCGTACCGTGTGGATCACTTATAGGTGCGAGGTGGCACTGAGTAAGGGCTTGCCCTGTGCAACTCAGGTACCGTGCAGCCCTTCTTAGTTTTTCCCCTTTGTAGCGTCCACGCTTTACGCGGACAGTGGGTTGGCCTGACACGGCGTAGAAACAAAGTAAAAAGTAAAGAAGCAAAATAGGGGAAATAAAAAGGTATGATGCTCCCCTTTTACACTTCCATTTCGAGGAACCAAAAGTATTTCCTGTTCTCGTTACCCCCCGTGAGAGGGTCCATTCAAGCATCGCTAAGATTACTTTTCCCCGGGAATATGGGGATGGGGCTGGGCATAGAACAATTATCTTTTTAAAAAAGTCAAAAAAATAATAACATGTAACTGAATGAACAGATGAGCATATACCATACATTGTTAAAGCGTCACCTTTTTAACGAATCTGCACCCTTTAATGTTCACAAAGTGAAAGTAAAGAGTACATTTCTGCTTTCCCCATTTTTGCCACTGAATCCGCGTCCTGCCGTATGTAGCATATTTTCTCTACTTGACAATTTTTAAATCACCTTTTTTCGTGGCGGCATTTTTTTTTTTTTTTCCCTTTTTTTTTTTACAATTAGCGTAAAAAATTAATCTAAATGACATCGCTACAAATTTGAAATGATAAAAATTTAGCGTATCCCCCTCGTAGGAGATATTTTTACCCGATTTTAACGAATTTGCCTTTTTATTATCATTTTAAAATTTTTTTAAAGCGTAGAAAAAAAGGAGAAACAAATATAAGTGCGCATTTGTTAGCCATTTTTTTCTTTTCTTTACTGTAAGTATTTGCTTCACTTCTACTGCGAACCGTGCACTGTTTGGTACTTGTCGATTGCGCTTCTCGCGTAGGCATACATATATGTACATATATCTACCAGATGGAAAGAGGCAAAACGGCAAAACGACTGCATGCCACTTCGTTCCCGTACATATAGCCGAACGTGCGACTAAATATATAATGTAGTAGCACAAGCGGAGTGCCGCTCGAAGCACTCACCCCAAAGAATTAACCCATTCCTGATATATGTTGTTACGAAATTTCCCTACCTCCTAGCGAGACATCACCAAATCAACATTTTGAATTGTCCATTTGTAGCTTGCCCTACTTTTTTTACATTTCCTACAAAGGTGTAAGCGTGTGAAAATATATATGTGCCTATTCTCCGTCTGCCTTTTCATATCCGTCTTTCAACACCCAGCGTGCTGTACATGTAGATACTTATAAGTGAAGACTTTGTATCACTCTGTCGTCTTTCGTCCGTTCGCGGTGCATGCGCAAGTGTATATAAACATATACATGTACGTGGACTATGTATGCGTTCATTTGTTCCGACAAAACAGCTCTTTTTTTTTTTTTTTTTCCTTATGGCAGTGCATGGCATATGTGTACACTGCCCGTGACTGAATTTTTGCTCATAATTGCACGAAAAAGGAAAACAATTCGTAAAGTGCTGGCTTTGTGATATCATTTTTTAGCTAACCAGAGTTGTTTCCACTTGAACGTGTAGTTATATTTCAACATACGTAGCAGCCGAAGCTGTATTTTTGTGTGTACAGAAGATTAAGTCTTTTTTTTTTTTTTACTCTTTCTACATTATAAACATTAAACAATGACCAAACAAACAGACAACTTTCAGCTTCTTTTTTTTTTTTTTTTTTACTCGTCAAATTTCGTCATCTTCCACACGCATACGTATCGATTGGTACATTATCAGTTCAGTTATAACGGACTGTTCCGATCCTCTACATTAATCGTTTTGCAACGTTGTCTTGCAAACCACGCCACACGTAGAATTAGCAATTTGTGTGTATATGTCTGGAGGAATAAAAAAAAAAAAAGATTGCTTCATTTTTTTTGGGTAACTCACCGTCTTTTTTTAATTCCGTTTCTTTAAATTTATTCATGTGATTATGTCTGCCCACCTGCAAACTTGCCGTGCCCACCCACTCCCTTATGTGACGATTAATAAACACACGGGGTGTATATTTACCAGCATATATATGTGGTACACTACCTTTATGTTAACCCTCTGCTCCCTTCCGATGTTATTAAGCTTACTTCATAGGGTAACTTAATCGAATTGTATAATTGCTTCTTATAAGGGAGGACTTTTTTTTTTTTTTTTTTTCTTAATTGAAAGTAATTTCCATTTTTAATGCTCAACAATTAAGCAGCCTTTTTAGGACCCACTACGTGTTTACATATCATTACTCATTACACCCCTCGCGCAAAATTTTGCCTTTATCTGAATTGTGTATACCTGTGTTAACCTTCCCTTCCCCGCGCCGTTCCACTTGCTTTTTTCCGCCCCCGGTTCATATTTACCCTTTTGTGCTACTTACTTTTATGTGCGCTCCGGAACCATGCAGTACGGTTCGTGGTACCATTTATGCATGACGCCATAAAGTGGATCACTACGCAAAATTGTGCAACAGTCTACCTTTACACATTTTGTTTTCCCTTCCTCGCAGCATGGTTCGTTCGCTATAGAGAAAATTGCCTTCACTTTACCGCAGTTTGTTTATTGATTTTTTTTTTTTCTGCTTTATGGACTTCTCTATCTGCTGTACTTGCCACGCTTATCCCGATCACCGGGTTAATCGCATTTATCACCTTCACCATTTTTTATTTTTTTCCTGCCCCCTCCCATAAAAGAGACATTTTTCCGGAGGTTTCTACCCAGAAGGGGAAAATTTAAATATCGCATATTGTGATTTAAAAAAAAAAAAATTACACATACGTTTATATGCACAATAGCCAGTGTGTTCGTGTTCATTCCAGTTCATTAGCCCACCGTGCACACACATGCGGGCGCGTTAGAATTTGTGTAAGCAAGCGAGCATCGAGCGGGTGACAAGCGACAATCACTTAAATAACCAAATTACTCACGAACTTAGGAAGCGGGGGGAGCCAAGTGTTATTTACGGACTCCTCGTGCAGCATCGAGCTAAACGAAATAGCGAATGCGCGTGTACACGTGCCTAAGGGCCATGTGTTTACCCTTGCACATAGTTTGGGACTCACGCCCCAATTGCCCCTATGACCAGGCGTCAGACTAGACAGATGAGCAGTGTCTGCCCCTACTGACTTGTTACGTTTGCTTGGTTTGGATAACTTCCGCGCGCAGCTCTGTGTCTGCAGAACGCTGCGTATCTTGTGTGTATACAGCACACGTGCGTCTAGACGTACTTACCTTCTCAGCCGTCGGAGAGATTCCTAAAAATCGCACCATTTGAGGCATCCTCGAAAGGGATTACCACTGACGTGCATTGGGAAAAAAGCAGGGAAAATTGGACATAACGAGATAAGTTAAGAATCCAGGTAGATCCTAGTTAGCGGCGTGTCATATAGAAGTGTACTCCTTGTCAACGCACAGGCAGTGCAAAAGTTCCCCGTTTATCTGTTTAGCGA
>NW_008481839.1:386620-416018 GCF_000524495.1 Plasmodium inui San Antonio 1
GAGAAGTACAGAAGAATGATAAATGGTAGGAAAAACAGAAGTGTGAAAACAAAAAATTACATTATAAATGTCAACTGCTACACGTGGATTAATAACAGCCATGGGCTGTTCGACTATGAGAGCGAAAATTTTTACAAAAAATGCTTTAAGATAAAGTGCCTGTACAATTACTACTACATATTGAAAGACGACATTAACGTGGAAATTAAAAATGAAGAAGAAATAAATAAAATTATGCTCAATAACTCCAGTATGAAATTGATATGTAAAATAAAGTATATAAATAATAATTACCAGTTGATACCTTGTATTGAGAGCAAGAGCGAGGGGTCCAGCACTGCGGGGGGGACCGCAGTGGGAGAGCCGCACGGAAGCAACAATGTGGTTAATAGGGACAATAGCGAGTATGGAGGTGACGGCGAAGGTAACATTGGAAGTAACAACGTAGGTAACAGTGACAGTAACAACGCACGTAACAGTGGAGATAACCGTGGTGGTAACAGTGTCCTTAATGACAGTCGCGATGACGGTGATCACGGCGACAGCGGAGGAAACGACGCAGAAAACTTCTGGGTCATCGTCAAATACCTAAAGAACAAAAGCTCTATACTGCACGAAGATGACATTATAAAGCTTGGCAGAGTTAAATTGAAAATAAAAAAAATTATCACCAATGTGCAGCAAGAGAGGGAGTACAATAAATCTTTGTCTCCATTCGACGATGATGAATGCGAAACGGATATCCCAGAGATGGTTGGCCTGGCATGTAATGGCCCGGGGGATATTGGTGGGGGGGATACGGGCCATGGAGTGGTTCCCCATCGGATGCCTACTCCCCGGATGGAACACACCACAGGAGACAACGCCCTAATTGATAAAAACAACCCTTCGAACAACTACGTCAGCGGAAGCATCAACCCGAATGTCTCCCTCTACAGTAGCCAACGGCAGGAGGACGAGAACATCTGCATTAATTGTGGCGCAGCCAGTAACGATGTGGAGGATGGCTACAATTTGTATGACGATGTGGACGAGGGGGACGACGTTAGCGATGCGGTGGAGGGGAGCGAGCTTCCTAGAGATGGGCAAAGCTTCCTTGGGAGAAGTACCAACAGCAACATAGGTGAACAAAACCGACCACAAGAAAGTGACATCAATTTAGCTGGCAACAATTCGTACGTGGACGATTTTTATCTTGTTAAGGGGAACGTGCTGAATGGGGAACTCAATGGAGAGTGCCGCACTGGGGGAGGGAGAGGCGCACAAAGTAAGAACCGACAGAATGAAGACGACGTAGCAGTGGTAAGTGAATCCCCATTTCGTAGCGTATTAAGTCACCCCTCAAATGGGAAGACGCAGAATGGAGGTGGTAGCCTTATTGACAAGCACACTACCGAAGCCTCACGTGCGAGAAAACAGGACAGTGGAGCGGCGAACCGATTGTTAGAAACGAAGTCTAATTGCAGTGGTGCGATAAGCGAAATAGACAACGATGGTGGTGGAACGAATTCCAAAAGGGACAAACCCGAGGGGGGACTAAACCAGTCAGAAAATGCCGCAACAGACAAACACGCAGCTTTGTCTAACTTAGAACAGCCCCCCTATGATTCTCATGGGGGGCATTCAAGCTGTTCAATGAGTAGCCCCAATTTGGGGAACCTAACAGGGGAAATCAGTTCGATACGTAGTAATGCTAGTCGGAATAATGCCCCCTCTGGAAGGGCGCAGAGAGGAGGAGGCGACAACACATCGAATAGCAGCAACAACGTTGTAAATTTTGTTCACTGTAGTAACCAATTGGGGAATATAAACGAGAACGAAGACGGAAGAAGTGGAAGTAACAACGAAGATTCATTCCGATTTATGCGAAAGAGAACAACATGTATGAGCATGTCCTGCGCGAGTAAAGAGAACGTCGCGTCGACGACAGATTATGAAAATATCCAATCGAAAGATATGACTCAACGAAATAAAGGTGAAGGGGGGACACCCAGCTTGTACAATTGTAGAATATGTCTGTGCGAATACGAGAATGAAAACAACCCATTGATATCACCGTGTAAATGTAAAGGCTCTATGAAGTATGTGCATCTGAATTGTATAAGAACGTGGATGAGGGGAAGACTAAGCATTAGAAGTGAATCCTCTTCGTACTCCTTCTTCTGGAAGCAACTAAATTGTGAACTCTGTAAATTTCCTTATCCAACTTATATTTTTTCACAGAACAGATATTTGGAGTTATATGAGATCCCCAAGCCAGAGCTTCCCTACATCATCATCGAATTAATGAATGACAGAAACAGGGGATTCTACATTGTCAGTTTGGCGAATACCAAATGTGTTCGGATGGGTAGAGGCCATGACACAGATGTACGTGTAAATGACATCTCCGTGTCCAGGTTTCATGCCATGATAAAATTTTGCAATGGAAACTTCTATATAGAAGATTGTAAAAGCAAGTTTGGAACCCTCATTCAGATAAGGAAGCCAGTCTTTTTCAATATCAGACGAAACAAATTCATCGCTTTGCAAGTTGGACGAACCGTTATGTATGTTTATATGAAAAGAAAAAATTGGATCTCTTTACCCATTTGTTTGAAACTGTCTAAAACGAAGGATGAGGATGTTAGCACGTTGGATAATTTCTCTTCCAAATTGATTATCGATAATAATATGCAGTTAGAGAACAGCAACTTTGAGTACAACAGGGATGGTGAGGCTGAATCTGCTAATTACGAGCGTGCGAATGAGGTGGTGGAGAATCCCATGGTGGATAATCCTATGGTTGATAATCCCATGATGGATAACCCCGTGGCAGATGCAGGAGATGCTTCTGTCCTGGGGGACCTCGGGCCGGAGGACTTGAACGTAGCCAACACGCACAACAACAGCAGCGCGCAGAATTTGAACCTAGACAGCACGGGCAGCATCGAAAACACCACGCCCAGCGCGCCCAGTGGTGCGCCGCGCAACCCCGATGAGGCTGTGAAGAGCACCGACCCTTACGGAAGCGGTGGAGTGACCAACCGTGCGGGCAATGGCGCGAGCAACGGCGGGGGTAACAGCGCGGGCAACAGCACGCACAGCAGTGTCTCCCGGAACGTTGTGAATGGAGGCGTCGTCCCCGGTTATTATTAAATGGAGACGGCGTCGCTCATGTCGCTCCGCTGCGTTCTGCTCAGCTGTGTTCCGCTTAGCTCCGTTTGGTTTCCTTTTTTTTGTGTTTTTTTGTTTTAACGTCATCGATATGTTTCCGAACTCCGCGTTGTGTTCACGTGCACCCCCGCGAGCGCACCCCCATGTTTGCATTCTTCTTCCGAAACTTACCACGTAAACTCCTACACATACCCACACGCATAACTGCGCATACGCGTGCGCCCCAACAGTAATCCACTAACAAATGGCATCATGTCTTTCGCGCCACTCCTAGTGTCTCCCTACTTATAAAAAAGAAACTAAGCAGGTGAGTTAAGCGTGCATGGCTGTCCATACGTTGGGCTTATTCGTGCGCCAAAGCGAAGGAAATAAAAATAAATAAATAAAAATAAATAAATAAAAATAAATAAATAAAAATAAATAAATAGATAGATAAACCCAAATGACCACTAACACCACATACATACACATCGTCCCTGTTGCTGCTACGCGGCGAGGTCACGAAAGGTAGATGCTTCCTCATTCTTAGTTGTCCCGAATGGAATTGCGCCATTATCAAATTGTCATCTCAAATGTGTACATCTTCGTGGGTATGTTTTACCTTAAAAGGGTGACGTAAAAAGGAGCTTTTTCTCCATAAAGCCCATTTTATTCATTTTTCCCGTTTTTCGTTCAGCGAGGGACTATAGTATGCTAAAAATGCGCCACAAAAGATATCCGAAATGTTACGAGGTGAGTTGCGCTTCGAAGTGATATTAAGCGTGCTCAGGTGCTACGCCCCCCCCTTTTGTCGTGCCTTCTTAACTGTAGTGTCATTGTGCTATGTTGTGCTGCTTTTTTTTTTTTCCCCCATTTCGAGATAAACGTTCAAGGTGTCGCTTTACCTTTTTAAGAACTCTGGTAAGAAAAAATGGAACGTTGCACGGGAGGTTTTCCTAGGGCATAAACAGAATAACACGCTTTTTTTGTTTTTTTTTCTCCTATGTAATGCTTTCCCTTTTCTGCTTTTTATTTGCGATTCTGGCAGCCATCCCAACTCGTTACGACATAAAGGGGACAAAATTAAACAAGCAAAGTTGGCATGTTTAAGTTGATTTTTCCTCTCACGTCCTCCCCCAAAAAAAAGGGATCCCTTTTGATCGCATTATATACATATAGGTAACAAATCTACCAGCGGAATAGCAATAACAGGAAGGTGGAAGTACACAGGGCCTACATTTCTTGTTACCCCGACGGGACTACACGAGAACGTGTACCTATATATACATATATATGTGGAAGCGCGTAGCGAGCAGTGAACAGGATGTCGGTAGGGATACCCATAAAATTGCTGCACGAAGGAATAGGCCATACAATTTCGGTGGAGACCAAGGCGGGAGTCCTCTACAGGGGTACATTGGTAAGCGCGTCTCTGGCGAGTAACCCACGCGACGCCTTTTTTCGCCGTATGCATATTAAATTTGAGTGTATCCATTTGTGCCTACCGTGTATAACAGCACTTATGTGCGAGCGTGGTTCCCATCACGGCATATCGCACGCCTCCTCCTCTTTCCTTTAGCTTTTCGCAGAGGATAACATGAACTGCCTTCTAGAGAACGTCTCTGTGGTTAAAAAGGACGGGAAGCAGATTCTCCTGGAGGTAATGAAAAAGTAGCATGCGAGATGCAAAACTTGCGGTCTGTGTGGAGCGAAAAACATATAAACCTTTTAAACGTGTCAACGGAGGGACACTTTAAGCATTTCTCATCCTTCCCCCTCTGTGGGACTATATACCTATTTGCCTCGACCAACCCCCCAATCGCCTTACCCCCCTTCTGCAGCAAGTGTACATACGAGGAGGAAGTGTGTCCTTCATGATTTTCCCAGACATGCTGAGATATGCCCCTATATTTAAAATGAACAAGATTAAAACGAAAACGAACTTTGCCACAATTCGAAGGGCCATGGAAGTTCACGCAAGAATGGCGTCCAAGAACAGAGATGGCAAAGCGTGAATGCGTCGCGATCCTATATTGTGACCTATTCCATCTCCCGCTTACATAGTCTATCTGTTGTAGCACCCCCTATTTTTATCGTATCGCCCTGGTTGTTTTCACCTTCTGGTGTAAGTAACACATCGATGTGAATTCATTTTTGCAATTTTTTGTTGTTTCTGAGAAGGCCTTTCATAAGCCGCTTAGTCATTTTTTCTTTTTTTTTTTTTATATATATGTCTCCCAAAAAATCAATTCAACGTTCATCCATATAACGAATTAGCAAAAGATGAGTAGTATTTATTTATGCGCACATTAGTGCCACCATTCCGGTTAAGGGTAACTGAGTAAAAGATTGATCCCCTGCAGGGTTAGCAATCATCATCACGAGTGAAATTTCAGGTCTGCCTGTCTTTGAGCGTTAACCACTACATGTACACGGACATACTTACCCTGAGTGGGAGAGCAACAAGTGTATGCACAATGACTGCTATTGTTCGGCATATGTGCAATCCTTTTTTCTGACCCCCATGTGGTTCTCCCCCCAATTTTGTTCTCTTAAGAGTGTACTCATCAGGGGATGCTGCATGACTGGTCCTGTGGGGGATGCGCATATTTCGCTACTCTTTTTGGCTTTGTTGACAACTGGGAAAAGGAAATATAGTCCCCTGGTTAATCGCGCAGCACATGTGCAGCAAATCTATATCGGCGCAAGGATTAAGAAAAAATCGAGCTGACGTAGGTATATATGGGTGCTCTTGGTATGTACTACTCTTTCGTGTGCTCCCTGTGTGCTCTGCCCTCATAGGAATTTCCTTAAATGCGACTTTGTTAACATCCAGGTGGTTATTCTTCCCACGGGAAGCAGGACTTTTTTTTTCACTTCATTTTCCGCCACCTTTATTTTTTTTTTTTTTCTATACATGTGCTAGGAAGCACAATGCAACCATTTTAGCGTCGTCTTTGTAGCGTTGCCCTGCGCCAAGAAACGCTGTAAGATGCAGATACAAACGTTCATGACGATACGTATGATCATTCCCGTACATCCCCTGGAATGTTTTCGCTTTTTATTTTATTTTTTCCTGCAATCATTTTTGTATAACCAGTTGCCGGCTTCCGCGTGCTACGCTCCTTTCGATATTTCCCACCACATCAAACACGTGAGATATTACTCACCTTTATAGGTAGGCATATCGATAGGGGATCTTCACGCGCTGAGATATTACTTACAACGGTAAAGCAGCTACCTATGTAGGAAGCCACCGGGAGCAAAAAAAGAGAAAAAAAAATAAAATAAAAAATAACCAAATAAGAGTAAAAATAAAGCAAATCAACATCAATTGAACGTTACACCCCCCGAGAGTGTGAAACCAGGGTGAAGGAAACGCACTATAGAGACCTTTTCTACAGAGCTGACGAAAGGAGGGGTAGTTTCCCCATTTGACCAAGATGGCGTATATATACTCCAACCTCTCGGACTTCTGGACCAGCGATGATGAAGATGACGAGGAGGTGGATGGGACGGAGGAGGATTCGCCAAGTACGGCGAATGCGGTGAACGTAGCAAACGATGCAGGAGGGGTAGAAAACTACACCAGAATGGCGGAAGAAGCGGTGAACAGATCGAGGGATTCTCCATTCGGCCCGAACCACGAATTGTCCAGTTATGCCCTTGAAAACTACGACGAAACCCCCTTCGAAAAGCGAGGAGATGTGGGGCCCAATGAACCATATTACACAGGCAACCTCCCCTTCGCAAATGTCATGGACAGTGGACTCAACTTCAACTTAAACGAAGTGATGAACGGACTCACCAACCACGTCGTCGACAATTTTTCCATCAAAAGCATGATAGAGAAGTACGACATTAGCAACTTCATGTACAACGATTCTTTGTTAAAATATTGCGAGACGGCAGTAACCATAAATGACGATTCGGCATGCACGGAGAAACTTTCCTTAAATGAGAACTTCCACTTCAGCTGCTTTGGCTCCGTGGAATATGTCAGTCAGCCCAAGGGTAACGTCAGGGGGGGCGCCGAGGGGGCTCCCACGAAGGAAGTCCTCACTAAGAGCGCAGTGGAGAACATAATTGACGCGCGCGTTGAACCCGAATTGGAGGGAGACATAACAGGAGAGGTGAAGTTACGCGATATTGAGGACGCCACGATGGAACACACGATGGAAGCCACTCCCCCAGGCGCCGCGCCAACGCAGCCGAAGGAACCTCCCGCTGAGGAACCCCCCGATGAGGAACCTCCCGCCGGCGACGATAAAGGCAACGTGAAGTACATAAGGAAGAAGTGGGTGATAGAAGACAACCACTCGGACGTGACAAAGTTCAGCCAAAATGATCTGCTCCTAAGCTACGACTTCGAACTAGACGATTTTCAAAAAAGGTCCATAAAGCACCTGAACAATTTCAAACATGTCTTTGTAGCAGCGCACACATCAGCAGGAAAGACGTTAATAGCAGAGCACGCCATCGCCATGTCCATCAAATTAAACAAAAAAGCAATATACACCAGCCCCATAAAAGCATTAAGTAACCAAAAATATCATGAGTTCAAAAATCTCTTCAAAAGTGTTGGAATAATAACAGGAGATATCAAAATGAATGTCCATGCTAACTGCATAATCATGACAACAGAGATTTTGAGAAACTTACTCTATATAAATGATAACATAATTAACAATATACACTGCGTGATATTCGATGAGGTGCACTATGTGAATGATAACGAAAGGGGATTTATATGGGAGGAGTCCATCATCATGTTGCCTCCTCATGTTCAGATTTTACTACTGAGTGCTACAGTGCCGAACTATCTGGAGTTCGCCGATTGGGTAGGATTCACAAAGAAGAAGGAAATTATTTCCATCGCGACGACGAAGAGACCTGTACCGCTGCTGCACTATATTTATGCCTACGACTCGATCTTTCCAATCATGGACGAGAACAACAAAATTTACTCCTCCGCTTTTAAGGAGATATACATGAAGGTTAGGGAGAAGGAGAAGGCGGGCGCCGCGGTACATCGTGTGCATGGCGGTGCGCATTCTGGGGGGCATACCAGTGGCCATCACAATGGCTATCATGGTGGCCATCCTGGGGGGCAGGCCAAACAAGCGCCAGGCGCGAAGAGGAACTCCCACGTCGGGAAGAATAAGCAGCAAGGAGGAGACCAAGGTGCTCCTCCAAACAATGATCAGCCAATGGCCTACAGCGAGTACTGTAAACAGAAAAGGAGACAAAAGCTCTTCGCAAACGAAGTGAATTTGAAAACGGAAATACAAAAGCTTCAGGCACTTATAAAAAAATTAGAACAAGACAACAAACTCCCAGTGGTCCTATTCTGCTTCTCCAGAATAAAGTGCGAAACGTATGCTAAGAGTATGCCCCATTTAAATTTCCTAGACAATAAGCACAAGTCCAAGGTGCATTTGTTCATTAAAGAATCGATAGCAAAGTTATGCGCACAAGATAGAGAACTAAATCAGATCCAAATTTTAACCAAGTTGCTGGAAAAAGGCATTGGAATACATCATAGTGGGTTACTTCCTATATTGAAAGAAATTGTAGAGATCCTTTTTTCCAAAGGGTTAATTAAAATTCTCTTTGCGACTGAAACCTTTGCCATGGGAATTAACATGCCTGCCAAATCTGTTGTCTTTACTTCTATTTATAAGCATGATCAATTGCAGAAGCGAATTCTCACTTCGTCAGAATACACACAGATGTCTGGTCGAGCGGGAAGGAGATCCTCCGATAAGTACGGATATGTTTACATCTACTGTGCAGATAAGATCCCAGATCAGGTTCAGCTAACCGAAATGCTCATGCAGAAAGCAGTTAGCCTGAAGAGCAAATTTAAGGTCACCTACAATATGATCCTAAAATTGCTCATCAATAAACAAATCAATATAGAGAAAATGCTCTTCAGTTCCTTTCTGGAAAGTTGCAGAGCTGTTCAAATTCCTCTCTTTAAGAAAGACTTGAAAAGAAAAAAAAAGCTGTTGCAAAATATAAAACAAGTGCAGTGCATCTATGCGGATGATGTGAAGTTCGTGTCTCCAATTGAGAACTACGTACAGATTGACTCCAAGCTGAAACACATAGGATTGAGCTTACACAGAAAACTGTTCACCATGAAGAACAGCAACTCCTTCGCCATCGGGAGAGTCATGCTGCTAAACAATATTGGCACTCTGCACAGCTCCATCTACGGTGTTTACCTCGGGTGTGACAAGAGTAGCAGCAAAAGAAGCGAAAAAGTGGACTTTGCTCCGAATAGCATTTTTTTTCAGAACCACTCCAGAACAGGGGAAGAGTCCAGTGAGAGGTTCTTTTTCCTCTTCATCTTGCCTGACTTTATGACCTACGAGCAGTTCCTGCAGAAAATGGGGGGGGAGGAAGACGCTCCAGGGGGGGTTAAGCTGCCCGAACAAGTGAACCGCTCATCAGTGACGCACCTCAACAGATTGACCCACGAAAAAGTGAACATATTCGTAAATTACAGAAACCTCTTTTCCAAGCAGAGGATCCCTACCGCAATTCAAATCATGCACCACAACTCCTTCGACACAGATATGCAGAAGAAGCACTTCGTGGTCTGCTCCAACGTTTCCCTAGAGCACATCTCCATAATAACCAACACAGTGATCGTGTTGCCGAATGTAAAAACGACAGCCATTTTGAATAACCCCAAGAATATGCTGCTGTACAGTCTGGAACTGGATAGGCTAATAGAGAAAGGAAATTTCGAGCCGTTCGTTTTGACAAAAATGCTAAAGTCATTGAAGTGTGAGTTCTACTCAGTACTGATAAATCAAGCCGATTATTTGGAGGCCTTAAAAAAGTCCAAATGCTACTCTTGTAACATGAAGGAGAAGCACTACGAACTTGTGTGCAAAAGAAACAACTGCCTTAACGACATTGAAAATATTGAACGAAATATAAATGCCAAGTCTCTTAATTTATATGAAGACTTGGAAGGAAGATTGGACGTGCTGAGACATTTCTCCTTCATTGACGATGAGCACAATTTAACGGTTAAAGGCAAAATAGCTAGCTACATTACCATGACTGATGAAATTACCCTCACGCAGGTTATCTTCGAAAACGTTTTGAATAACTTGAACCCACCCGAAATTGCAGCTGTCCTGTCTTGCTTTGTTGCCCCAGAGAAAAAAATAGAAGAATCACCAGACCTTACTGTTAACCTGCAGGAAGTTAAAATGGCCTTGACAAATATTCACAGCCAATTTGAGGAATTTTACAAAATTATTCGCTTGAAAATCAGCTCGGAAGATCACTGGAAATTGTGCAGCTTTAAGATTATGTTCATTGCGTACAAGTGGGCTCTGGGTGTCTCTTTTGCTGAATTGCTGGAGCAGTCCGAGCTGGAGGAGGGACTTATCGTGAGATCCATTTTGCGGCTCGACGACCTTTGCAGGAAGGTCAAAATCGCCTTTCTCTACCTTGGGAACGTCGACTTGGCGGAGCGCCTCGAGACGACCTGCACCCTCCTCCGCCGGGATATCATTTTTATGACATCGCTTTATTTGCAATAAGGGGGAGTGGTGCAGAAGTAGAAGAGAAGTAGCACAGCGGTAGCGCAGTAGTGGTACGCCCGCCTCTGTCCCCTTTTATTTTACGCCCTTGCGATGCACACCCCTGTGTTGTGTCCCAGCACCTCCACCGCTTTTGAATTCCCAACGTTTGTCGTGTTAAATAACTGTCCAGTTGTTGTTTAAAAAGGTTAAGAAATGACCCCATGGGGAGCAAAAGTGGGCATGCTAGTCGTCGTGCTAGTGGGCGTGCTAGTGGGCGGGCTAGTCGACGTTGACATCGGCATTCACATCGACGTGATATGTAGGTGCGCCGAAACGCTTCGGAGCGCTGCGTATCACCGGGAGCGGCGTATACGTAGTGGTACTCCCCCCCCCGCTTGATCCCATGAACCATCGCTCATTAACGCGTCTACTGAGGCGCCATACTCTCAACGAGGGAGCTCCCCGAAGAGCCGCACCCGAGTCATGTCTGCCAGTACCAAAAGGATCTCCCTGCATATGGGCAGCGTGCCATTGATGTGCGCATAGCACATTTGAAAGGCAAGATAGAGACACATGAAGGGAATATTCCAAGGACCATATTTCTGTCTTATCAATTCGAGAAAACCTGACCTCGCAAATTCATAAAGGGTCTTATAATTGCATGTATAAATACAGACAAGGAAAAATTTCAACACCAGGGGTACCAAGTCGGTGTGAATGGAATGGGCACATCTCGTTTGAATAAACCACAAAAAATTCTGAAACGAATTAAAACCTTTTAAAAGGTATCTATCCCAGTTTGACTCATCCGAACTGTAGCAGCAAACGGAGAAGCAAAAGTCCGCCATTAGGTAATTAAACGATGCATATAGCCAGTGCTTCTCCCCCAAAATGCCAATAATATAAACAAGCGATCTTTCAATGGTATTTAAACTGCCCTCAACATTATAGTCCCTGTCGAATTGGTTGCTACTTATGATGTCTCTTAAACGTTTATATTCCTTTGTGAAATTTTCTTCACTTTCTACCGGTAGAGCACACGAAGAAACTGCTTCACCACAGGTATCACATATCCATAGCTCTTCATTATTGTGAAATTTGCAGCACCCAATTTCATTCCTCTCATTTTGTGTGTTCCAAATGAGCATCATAATGTTGGCTATGTTTAGACCCCGTTCAAATCTGAGCATATTAAATTGTCCCACGGGGGCTTCACCCCAATTGGGGGGGTCCTCCCCGGGGCTTATTATTCTCGCATTGGGCATTCTGTTTTGAGTATACATGGATGACTGCTCTTTATCCATTTTACTGACACTACACATGGAGGGTTCATCATCAGAATTTATTCCCGTCTTTCTCGTGTTCTTTTTGGTAATGCCTCCCATTTTGTTGGGCGTCCCCGAGTAGTATCCCATGCCACCTTCGCCACCATCGGAAGAGAGGTATGGCCTCTTATTTACTTCCTTTTGGAGGTGAACTTTTTCTTCTGTGAAGGGGGTACATTCCCAAGGCGATGTCCCACTATTTGTGCCCACCTTGTTCTGATGTATACTCATCACTTGCTTGTGCGTCTGCTCCGCCGTTTGTATCGCCCTTCCCTGAGGGGCACCCACACTGGAGGCCTGACTCTCATCCCCCCACGGGATGGTATTCCTACCTCCATTATGATACGAATTTCTTCCATATTTGAGATCTGCCTCCTTCCTAACGTAGGAGTATTTACAGAGAGGACAAAGGATGTGTCTTTCCTCGTCCATTATTTGTGAGCATCGGTTGCAGAAGCAAGTGTCATTTTTAATTTCATTTAATTTGCTTCTTCTATGCTGGATGGAAGCATATAGTTCATCGATTAGCGAGATGGTAATTTCTTCATACATATTTATGGTCCTCATGGAGATGAAGCAGATCTTGTTAATGTCTATATAGGAGTAGCTAGCGTTCGGGAAGCAGCTGTGACTTAAAAGGGACGCATACTGAAACAACATGATTTCTGTTTTATCCTTTGGCGAAATGAAAGAGTTCTTTAGTATATCTGTGAATGTCTCGAATTTAATTAAATCGTGTACAAATTTTCCATTCGTTTTTCCATTCTTTTTTCCATTTGTTGATTTTTTCTTTTTTTCTTCCCGACTGTCCTGGATGTCCCTTCTTGTGGATGTTCTATGTGCTATGCGTCCTGTGTATTTTTCGTGTGTATTTTCTCCACTTCGGCAGTAGGAAATGACACGCGGTGCCCTTCCATCCCCCTGGCCTGTGGTATGTGCCCCACTGCCTGTCATTCTGCCGACCGATTTGGGTAGTTCTTCTTTCGCTACCGCTGTCGGAATCGCTGCCGCCACCCCTGCGTGTTTGTGTGCCCCGCTCTTATTCTCCCTCCCCATATTCATATACTCACAAATCTTATCCAACTTCCTTCTTTTCTCATTGTCCAACGAATTGAACGTGTCCCATAAATGTTCCAGCTGGATGGATGTCTCCAGGACGCACTCCTCTATAAAGATGACTTGACCTATTTCGATCCTTTTGTTCGCCACGATTTTCACCCTCCCTGTTTTCTCGTCCTGGACCATCAGGATATTTTCTCCATGATTGTTTCTCATCGTGTCGTTCTTGAGGGCCTGCGATTTTGACAGAATCATCCTTTTCAGGTTCTCCTCTATTTGATGCGCCACGTCGGGTGTAGGAGCCTTGGGGTAGGTAAGGACTGCAGCGTTGTAGTTTGAGCTTGTGTAAGTGCTGGGCTCAGCGCTGTGGTATCCTCTTTGGTAGGCAGCGAGAAAGGCACTAGGGTCAGCAGTAGGGTCACCTCTATGGTGAATATTGTGGTGAGCACTTTGGTGTTCGTTTGGGTATACACTCATGTAGGAATTTAGGTTAGCATTATAGTATTCGTTTGGGCAAGCACTCCTGTAGGAATTGGGAGCAGCACTATAGTATACGCTCTGGTGAGCACTTGTGTCATCCCCGTGTCTTTCCTTTGGGTGACCGTTTGGGTTAACACTGGGGTGCTCACTGCGATACTTTTTGTGGGGAATCCGCGGGTGATCACCCCCCCACACACTCGGCGCTTCGACGGGGGGTGCTGGGATTGCTACGGGTCCATTCTTTTGCTGGCACCCTACTACCCCCCGCTCACTCCTTAAACGAGTGTATTTCGCCTGGGAAGTTCCACTTTCTCTTTGGTGACTGATGGTCCCTGCGCGATTGTCCAATCCCACGCAAGAGTTGCTTCTCCGAGTGCTGTTCCCACAGTTGAAGCCTCCCCTAGGGGTTCCGCTGTTCTTACCATGCTTCCTATGTTGTCCCCTGTCTACCTGTTCCAATTTGACATACCTCTTCAATTCGTTATTCCAAACAAAATCCTCAAAGAGAAAATTCTTCTTCCGTTCTGTGCCCACATTGGAGTGGGCACTTCTCACACTCGAATGGCCCTTCCCTTCATTTCCGTGATGAGTTCTTTTCAAATTAAAGTCGAAAGGATTATGTAGCAATAAAGCGGAGTTTTTATTCTTGGGATATATCTTTTTCGTAAGCATGTGTCTTTTCATGTTAAATAGTGTATTGGCTTCTACGTCCTTGAGATCATCCCTCACTACGTCATTGTAATAGTCGAACCACACTTTGGGGCTACTTTCATTCCGCTGGTTGTTGTTGCATTCATCGTTTTTTCCTTGCCATTTGATGACGCGGGAGCAAAATTCTACTTCGTTTGGGTTGTTTGCCATTTTGGGGGATTCGTTTGGTTGTCTCAAGGTCGAGGCTGCTCTTTTTCACTCGCGTTAATCCTGTTGCTTGTTCAGTTTGGCCATTCTGTGACAGCCCTTTTTGTGCTCGGGAAAAATAATACATAGAAAAATGTAACTCCCTGGGAAATAGCAACGTGCAACATTTCCTATAAGCATTTGCACCAGCGAGGTGTCTACTGTGCATCGCTTCATTTTTTTCCTACTCGTTATTATGCATGCAAAGTGCTCAATCCAGGGGGGGAGGGTCCTTCATTTCTTTTTTTTTTTTTTTCACAAAAAGGAGTAACAGCACATTTAGGGAAAGGAACACCGTTTGCCTCATTTTCTGTGTCCGAAGTTTAAGATCTATTCAAGGAAAAAGGGGAAACCATGACAAACCTACGGAGAAATTGCATCAATTAGTTGCTTCCTTTTCTGGTGTGTCCGGAAGGTGCAGGTGGGGACATACGAAAGGCACGTAAGAACAGGGAAGAAACAGCAACAGGCACACATAAATACACGCCCATATGTGCACACCTAACATTTGGTTCTCATAAATGGGGGGCTTTATGAAATTCCCGAACTGGTGAGGACAAGCCCCCTTTTGCCCTGTCTTTATTTTTTTTTTCCTTTCCCGCCAATTTAGAATAATTCTACATGAAAGCAAGGGGAAATCCATTTTAGCAATTTTCCCAAAAAATTCACAGCGCACCCTCGGAACATGCTTCACTAAAAATGTTCCTTTAGAAAAATTCATATCAGAGGAGCAGTGCAAAAAAAAAAATTGTTCACTGTAATGGGAACATATAGAATTTACAAGTGGCGCTATTTAGTTTATTCTACTTTAAAAGGTAAAAAAATAATAAATAATGATAACACACATGGGCGAATGAATAGCTCCACGAGTGGGCGAATAAAGGGGAGTAAAACAAAAATAAACTTTTCGCGTGGGTTATAAGTTTATTACGATAAAAAGGGTGTGAAAAAAAAAACCAAGTGGAAAGAAACGAGAATAGAAATATCATATTCAAAATCGTTAATGCGAAGGATCACCCCGTGGTGGAGGGTCCTCTTAAATTAAGATGTTCCTAATTTCTTGGGCAAAGGTATACAGGTTTCTCGTAAAGTTTTCCTAAAAAGGTAGACAGGTGGGAGTGAGCCAAGTGGGGCATATAATTTAAAGGCGACATTTCGCCCCCCCAGCGTGGGCAGATTTTTCAATCGAAGGGACTGGTGGTACGCACGCGCGGCGTAGGAGGAGGAAGACAGAAGAGTAGTGTGTCCTTTCTTACTCGGTTGTTCGGAGCCAAATTCGACTCAATGTGGTCCATTAATTTGCAAAAGCTGTGCCTTAGCCTGAAGGGGACAAGAACGCAGAAAATGTTGGTACCACAAAATAAATGATTGAACTGGTCGGGCGGGAACCACCGTCAACAGTGATGATAGGAGAAGGGGTTCATATTGTCTTCTACGATGTTTATTTGATCGGAACATCGATCATTTCCCCCCTTGTCGGGGGCACTTACTTCTGCTGCTTCTCTTCGCTCTGCTGTGAAATGAGTTGCTCCTGTATTTTGAAGTACCCCTGCGCGTCAAGCAGTATTAGACCCAACAGAGGCTGCGACATGCTCCAGGTGCTGCCAAAATCGCCTGCGATGGTGAGAAAGTGCATTGGATGAAAAAGGGGGAAAAAAAGGGGCGTGCGCCGGGGAGATGCTCTCGTGGGGATGAAATGGGGAACATTCTCCCCTCGGGAGCCATTCGGGTGGCGCCTACCTCCCAGTATCAAGTGGAACATGAGATTGAGCACTTCCTTGAGGGCTTGCGGCTGGCTTTCCAAGAAGTTCTTTATTATCTGTGGGAAGGGGAGAAATCAAGTAAGAGGTGGTGAGGAAGATGCGGTGAGGAAGATGTGGTGACGAAAACGTGACAAGCTCCAAGCAACCGAGGACGCCCAAATTCCACGTGGAATGGCCCTTCCACACTCCGCTCTGCACGCCATACGTCGCCCTCTCTTGCGGTACCTGACCCTGCTCAGTGGAGCTCTTCCGGTTGGTAAAAATGTACGTGACGATGTTGTCCAAGATAGAGCAGCAAGTCATGGACACAGTGTAGTCAAAGGAGCAGAGGCCTTCCTTAACGTTGTGAATAATATCAGCAATGAGCTGAAATTCGAGGTTCAAAATTCGCTGGAAGAAATTCTTCGTAACTAAATCGAGAAAGGAAAAGTATGGCTTCAGATGTTTGATGTAGGAGAGTAAGTCATTGGTGGGGATTACCAGACACATGTTCAAAGCCAAGTTGAGCGAATTGTTCAGTATATCATCATTGTACAAGTCAAAGATGGCGAAATTTACGAAATCGCCATTTAGGCAATTATTAAACATATTCAGCAGGAGAGAGATAATCTTGTATTTCTCCTTATATAGGTCCATAAACTTCTCCTTCTGCAGCAAGTTATTGGAAATGATAATAAGGATGTTTGATACCACTTTGAAGAGGAGTATACCGTTGGGGGAAGACTTGGGGAAGGTGATTCTCTGCGATTTGTTGTAGACAAACTCGCACATGAATTTGAGGAAAGGAATGCATATGTCATAGCTGTCCCATATGACGTCTACCAAGGAGGTGAGAATATTCATCTGGTTGTCTTCCAGAGGGTAACTATTGATGAAAAAATTAAAAAACATATTATATGTCTCTACATTGTTGCAAGCCATGCAGATTCCTCTCAAATCTCGGAGTACCCCAATGAAGGACAACTTTATTTCGTTATTCTTCAGAATGATGTCTTTCCCATTTAGGCTTATTTCTCTCTTGATGCACTCCAGCAGGTTGTTTATTGGTAGGATATATTTTTCAAAGGACGACGAGACGAGGTTCTGCTCCATGAATAGGAGCTTTGTCAATATTAAGTAGTAGTTCGTTCTGTACTTATAATATTTTGCTACCTTCAAAAATTTACTATCCCGATTGTGTAGTAAATTTAGCACCTTTTCATTTTTCAGTAGCATCCTCGCGAAGACTATAAGTTTAGGTGTTTTATCCTCCAAGCATACGATGTTCATGCCGGATACGAGGTCATGAAACAAGTCCAGACTTCTCTTCACAATTTGCTCACAATCGGTTCGGTTATTCAAGTTAAATAAGATCTTACTAACGATTAGGTCTATGAGGGGGTCGTTGTTTTCTTCGTCATCCTGATTTGTAATTAACGATGGGGTGGAAAAGTTGTTCATATTGTTATTCATCATGGTTGACGTGACATTATTTGCTGCACTTCCAGATGGAAAGGCCAACCCGTTGCTGCTTACACCGTCAGGCGTTATCAAGCTTGACATCTGCAATGGGTGCTCTCCTCCAGACGGATTGGCGCTACTCCCCCCCCCTGTGCCGCCATTCGGTCCAATCCCAGTGGACGGGATGGTAATTCGCATCGCCACGCATTTCATCTCCTTCA
Organism: Plasmodium inui San Antonio 1; assembly: GCF_000524495.1. NCBI lineage: Eukaryota > Apicomplexa > Aconoidasida > Haemosporida > Plasmodiidae > Plasmodium > Plasmodium inui. Next base: position 404,491 of record NW_008481839.1, read on the forward strand.
GAAAGTTATTATTTTTCTTCCCACTGATGTAAATCTTTTTAAAAAGCTCCAAACAGTTTAGGTAGGCAAATTCGAGGTACTCAAAAACTTCGGCCGACTTGTTGGTCTGTTCCATGAGGGAGAAAACGAGAAAGCAGAGTTCGGAATTTATCTTAAAATTGTCAGACGAGGCGCTTTTCATGTTGGAGACAGCACTACTCGATATGATGGAGGCGATAATAAAAACCAACCACGTTATTTGTTCAATAAACACCGTTTTGCTAATCAAATTATTCTCGTGGCTATGTTTCAGTTCATAAAAAATAGACAGCAATTTAGCTCCAATAAAATGGTACTGCAATTTGGAAAGGTTCGAAATGAGCTCCATCTGTTCACTCCGTAGAACATCATTATATAGGGGGTTTTCCATTTCGCAGTTGTCCCCCGTCTCGCAAATATACTTGGCTAGCTCCAACCGGGTGTTGATAAAAATCATACTAATGTCGTATATGTAATCACAAATAATAAGGAACTTATTGTCAATCTCATGCGAACTGAAGCTATTCGATATTGGATTTTTTTTTAGGAAAATATTTTTATTACTCAGGACATCTTTCAACAGTTCATTTTCATCCGTGCGGCTATTAATTTCTTTTATCACTTTGGATGGAATTATATTTAACATATTACTCCAAATGCCCAGCAGGTAATGTTTACTATTGCAGAGGTACTTCCAGTTCTTCATTCCATCAATAGTAAATAAATATATGTTGTGACACCAGGAGAGGAAGTTTGGGTAGGTACTTAATTCTTGCAGCCGAATGCTCGTGTCAATTTTTCCTATCAGTCGGCATAACTCATGGAAGCAATCTTCATCATGGAGGCCAATTTTTTTTTCGATAATGTTATTAAGTCCTCCCAAGAATTCATTCATATAATGTGTCTTTTGTTTTTCACTCGAAAAAAAAGTTTTCCTCAATCCACCAAGGAGTATTAACGATCGCAGGCAATATTTACCACAACAGTTACGCAAGTCGTCCTCATCAGACATACAAATTTCATACATGTCGAAAAATAACTTCGGAATGTTCTTCTCGTTAAATATGTCCCATGATTGGGGTATCATCAGAGATACATTTTCATCAGAACTTTCATCATTTATCATTGTACCCATAAAATCGAAGGACAAACTGTTGTATATTAATTCTAATATTTTAATTAACAACCGATTTTCGTCCATTCTTAATTCTATCCGTATGCTTCCCTTTACAAACTCTTCGAGCGTTTCTATGCCGACTTTGAATATATCTTTCAGTACGTAGTCTCTAAACGAGATTGCGCACCTCCTGTTTTTCGCGGAATTCACTCCACATTGGGGGTGCATGTCTTCTATCAGTGCTGCGTAAATGTACAATCCGATTATCCAATGACTTGTTACTGAATTTAGGAAGTAATCTACTTGCTTTATTATCAGTGAATAATTCGTATTTTCCAACCACGACAGTTTTACTATGCGTACGTACAATCTGACTAAATTTCCTAACACGTTGGAGGATAAATTTAAAATGTCTACTCCTTTGTTGTACAAATAGGACAGCACGAATTCTTTCAACTCATCCTTCTCGTTCTGTTCTATCTTGTTCCACTCATTTGTGATTAACTGAAGCAACCCCGACGTCGTGAAAATTAGCGTGTGCACATGGCTCGTGTTCCCCAGGATGTTTTTTAATTTGCTTACGTTCCCTACATTGTTCACTAGGGGTAACAGTATCGTGTGCGCTTGATTCTGTTCTTCCTTATTTCCGCTGCATGGGGAGAGAAGAAAAAAAAAAAAAAAAAACGGAAGTAGAAATTTATCGGAACTTCGTGAACTGCCGCTAACAAAACCATTGGCGGCTTCATGCCCTCTCTATCGCCATGCGACATGAATAGGAACTAACAGATTCACAGATAACTCCCTGCTATCTCTTCGCAGTTTTCCTAGCACGTGTTCTCCTTTTTCTTACCAATACATAGCCTCGCAAAGGACCTGTAGCTGCTGCAACTCCGACTCGCTCATTTTGGGAAAGACTAATAAAAACACACAGTACTGACTTTGACGGGATGGAGGAGAAAAACACAAATATGCAGCTAACTCACGTCGCGGTACACCAACTCGGCGTCACCTTTGTGTCGAATCAGCGTGGACGGAACGCGGGATAGAAACACACAAATGTAGGCGAAAAGGAAGTGTAGGACAAACCAAAAAAGGTCACCCCCAGTTGATATTAGAAGGGAAAATAAAATAACGTGGAGGCCGATAAACTTTTAAAGGTGACATGAAAAAGGCATCACTTGTTCATTTGAGCGTATGAATTTCAAAATAGGAGAAATTTTTTCGACTCGCACACATTTTGAGGTAGCAGTGTGGTCCTTGAGATGCACAAGGAAAGAGGTGGGTGTAGAGGTGCGTTTCTTTCTTTTTTCCTTCCTTTTTTTTTTTCTTTTTTTTTTTTTCCTTCTCCGAGGATATTTTTCCCGTCGGTACAAGCCGTTCGAACTTGCTCCTACATGTGCATATGCAATACGTGCGCGTAATGCTATACACCTCGGGTCAGTAAGCAGAAGATGGTGCCTCTCTCTCCTTTCTGTTCATTGATTCAAACATCACTACATAAACGTGCGCATGAATTCCTGCGCGGGTGGCCGCTGGTGTGCCTTCTCGTGTAGCTGCACGAGTGTCAAATCCTCTGTGTTTCGTGCCCCCCTGCTTCTCCTTTCAGCTCCATATGCATATTCGAACGAATACCTATTTCCAATTAAAAAGTTTTTAATTAAAAACGATTTAAAAAAAAAAAAAACACGCCCCTCTGCTTCACATCTTAGCAGTGTAACAGGGTTATATGTGTGTATATATGAATATACTGGCCCATGTTGGCTGATGCTCATACAAATTTCTGCGTATAGCACGCACAACGTGTATGATACACTGATACGCGCATGATACACAGTTGCGCGCCAAAGGGAACACAATTCACTTGGCATTAATTCGATGAAGCTAGTAGCGAATTAAGTCATTAAAAAAGAAAAAAAAAAGAGAGAAACAAATGACATAATCGTAAATAGAGAAAGGAATTAACAAGGGCGAATGTCGATGTATGAGGCCAAAAAAGGGATGACCCGCGAGGAGCACATATGTACAAGTGGGCCCAGTGGGAAAAAAAAAAGAAAAAAAGAATAGAGTAACGGGTGAAGGCGAATTCATGCATCGCAGCAAATAAAATGAAACAGGAAATAAGGAAAGGGGAGTAAAATTATGATGATGCTCGTGGGGTGCTTGGCACATTTGCTTGGCCATGCGTGGGGAACGTGGAATACTGCGAATTGTGAAAACATACGCATATGTATACCTGTAATATATGCATATATGTAATATGTACATATATATATGTACGTATATATATGTATGCGTGGAGTGGGAGGAATGTCGCAAACAAATATATATTATAAAAGCACGCATAGAAGAAACGCAAAAAAAAAAAAAAACACTAATTACATAAAAGCGTACTTTTCTGTAAGAATGTAAGAACCTTTGCGAAAGAAAAGGTGTTGAAACGAGGAACAAAATGATATCTCCTTCGTGTGCGTTACTTTTTTTTTTTTTCTTTTTCATCATTAGGAACCTTTCAAATTTGATAATAGTTAAATTTTCGCCCCAAACGGGTAATGGACGGCAAAAGAAGCCCATAAGAATATTTTTATATGCGTATTTGTTATACACGTGTATAAATAACCTATTTCACGCCCATCGGGGTGGCGGGCATTTCCACTCCCCCAATATATATATGAATATTGGCAGCATGAAAAGATACGCCTCTCCAAAATGAGCTACTCTTCCCCCCGCCCCCCAAAAAAAAACGCTCCTGCATCAGAATGACATAAAAGTGGGTTATATTTAACCGGTTTAAGGGTAACACTTCGTCCGTACTGTACAAAAAGATTAAGAAAAAAAAAAGAACCTATTGAAAGGAAAATTCGCAAAGATAAAAATGCTCTGTAGTAAGGATGAAACCAGACTTGGGCAATGCGCAGTTCTAATTCGTCGCAGTAGGGAGAGCCTCGCGAAGTCCGCGGCGAACCGAGCGCACGTTAAAAGGCGACGCTCAAAGCGCAACGCGCATATGCGAATTCGCGCAAGCACGAACAAATTGTTACAATATACCATAATATACTTATTATTTAATATATATAAAATATATTTACGTATATATCTGCATTTTTGCGCTTATTACATATGCTCATGGCGTGCCACACTCGTGTTCACGTGAACCTATTTTTTTTTTTTTTTTTTGATATATACAATACGTTGTATTTTCTTACAAAAAAAAAAAACTTTTTTTTGTACATTTTTTTGTGAATTTAAAAAGTTATTTTTATTTTCCTTAAAATATTACTTACTGCTGATTCAGTAATTATTTATTATATTATTTTTTTAAGGCATAGTCATCTCTGTTTTTTTATGTTAAAAGAGATGATGAATTTATAGAGATTCATTCCATTTTTTTAGATTATTTTTATTATGTTTCGTTATCACTTTCCTTTTGTTACATTCATTTCATGGATGTAATTTCACATATGTACATGTTTATAACCCTTTATATGTGCCTTTGCATATGCTTATTTGCTTTTATTCATATGTGCCATAAGGAAAAAATCGTATGTATTATAACGCATGGCTATGTTAAGCTCGTGTACGCATCTCCGGCACGTGCGCACCTTTAGTATTGGTAGCATATGCCATATATGTACGTAACGTAATTGCCACCCCTTGGGAAAATTTTTTGAGTGCAAGTTTTTACGGGCTTTATGCTTGTGCGTCAAAATTTTTATATACGTGTGAACATAAGCATTACAATTTTATCAGCGTGTTCGTGTTACGCGTGCGACCTCAAGAAGCAACCGAACACCCACGTGTACTATATTCCATTAAGCTTTGTACTTATTTTGGACATTTTTTCGCGCTTCTTGCGTTTTTTTATTTTTTTTCCTTTTTTCCGTTTTTCTCATTTTTTTGCCTTTTTTGCATTTTTTTCACGTATTTTTTTAGTTCTTTTTTGGTTACCTTCAAAAGTAAGCCAAAAATGAACACGTGCATTTCTCGTTAACATTGAACGTATGCCAAAATAGTGAAGGAATAGTGTGAGATGCGCAAACCCATTTATGGTGGCCTCCATTCTCGCAACACCTTTAAGTCTCATACATTTGTGTACACGAAAGCCTCTGCCTAATAGCTTCTGCCCTTTTGCACATTTGCCCTTTTACACATTTCCCCTTTTGCACATTTGCCCTTTTGCACATTTGCCCTTTTGCACATCTGCCCTTTTGCACATCTTCCCCTTTGCACCCCTGCCTCGCGTATTTCTATGTGTCCCTCATCGAAACCCAACGATGCAGCATAAGAGGAAACAAGTGGAAGCTCCAGGAATGCGACGAGTGCGCGCAACATCTATCTCCTCCCCCAATGCGGATCACAACACATGGTGCACGTATGTATACGCGCAGGAAGGCAGTTACAAACAGTTTTTGTAAAATTTTTTTTGTGAAGACTGATCTCCTAGCACACGACCCATGACATTTATCCAGAAACATTTTGTTCATTTTGTTTATTTTGTTTATTCTGGTGTTTTATCTTATTTTTTGAACCTCGGTCTATTTGAACATGATGAGCAGTCCACGTCGGAAAATTTAATGGTAGTAGCAAAGTGAATTTTTTTTTCCCCCCATAATTTTTTTTTGTGTAAAAAAGTAAAATTAAAATAAAAGTACCTATATGCCCACACGTATGTACGTTTAGATGTGTCTGAATTTCCTGCAACGTCCACACGTGTTGCATGCAAATGGTGTAGGAAGGACCGGGTGGATGTAATAAAATATGCGAAGGCGTATGAGTAAAATTTCAAATTCGTGAACCGTGCGCTCCTTTCTTTTAACGAGGAAGGAGAAAGGGCAGGAGAAGTGGGAACGATCCAGCAGGTTACCAAAGAACCTAACCACAACGACCATCGCGAGCTTGCGCACCAAAGTGAAGTAGACAATCTTTCAAAAGCATGCATAACGCATCCAAAACGGAAATATCCAAAAACAATTTAAACATTTTCTCATTGTTTTACGCCAAATATGGAAAAAAGAACAACAATGATGATGTAATTACGAGCGAGCAGCCCGTGACAGAGGAAAATTTGACCAACGCGAAAAATAATTACAATCAGAATGTCAGTACTAGTATCAGCATGAGTAGTAACATCCTCAGCAGTAACGTCCTAAGCATCAATAGCGACCAAGTCCAAAGCGAACATGATCTGTTCATGGAGAGAGAACAAGACTACGACTCACATAAAAATCCATACAAATCTGCCAAATTGTTTTACGACAATAATATGCCTTTCGAAACGCATAGAAAGAGCAGCCGAAGTTTATTGGACAAGAATTATTTCTCCATTGCACATGCGTCCATCTTCCCCAAGGAGGAGTTTCTAGGCGGCTCCCCAAAAAATGGTTCCAACGATGCCAAAAATGCCAACAAGGACAAAAGTCGAAAGAACAACAAAAGTAATGATAACCTGTACGACACGGATTACAACTTAGACAATAACAGTTACATGGATAACCAAAGTAAATTTTCGAAATTCCTGGACGCTTTTCAAAATGTGGATGGTAGTGATGATTACGACACCTTTGACATATTTGGCATTAACAAACCGAGGTCCACTCAGGGTTCCACTTCTGTGGGCGCCGCTCGGGAAGCGGAAAGTGGAGCCTCAACCAAGGAGGAAGATAAGGCCACATCAGGAGTGGCGACATCCACCACAGCGGCAGCGCCGTCGACAGCGAAGGATGCACAGAATCATCAGGCAAAAGAAGATGATAAACTGACTGGCGGTCCAAAGCGGAAGGCGCCAGTTCAGCGCGGAAACAAAGCGGGTAGTGGACACCGCGAGGTTGAGTGCGATCCGGGATCTGGTCGCTGCGAAGGGAGTAGCGCCGAGAATAGTGGAGAGTACATCGCCGACCACGTTAGCGATCACGTTAGCCATCACGTTGGTAACTGTGTAGCGGACGAGACCGGGAACCACATTGACCAGTTAGACGAGGCACATCAGAACAACCCCACAGAAACACACACCGGGGAGAAACCCCCATATGACGAGAAAAATTTTCCTTACGATAAATTTCTACTGAAGAATTTTTTCTCCAAAATATCAAAATTCATGTCGAATAACAACAATGAAGAAGGAGGACACAGAGATGCAAAATATAAGTCAAAAGAAATAGGAAAGAACGATGACCATCTCACTGTACCCTTTAGCAGAAGAGGTGAAAGTCTCAATTCGTATAGCTCTCCATACGAATTAAAAGAATATTTCGATAATAATGAAATGAAAAGCCAAACAGGGAAGATGAGAAATTCCCTGGAAAGATTTGACACGTGGGAACCTTTCCCAGCCAGTGAGGAAAAAAACAAGTATGAAATGAGCAACGATATTAGTGACAAATGCAACCAAGGGGAGTCACCTGAGAATGATCAGGTAGGAAGGTCAGACCGGACAGACAGACTAGAGACATATCAACACGCAAATATACAGAGCCACTATGCAAACACACAGACGGAAAATAGTGAGAACCGCTCCGAAGGAAACAGGGGCAATTATAACTCCACCAAATGTTATCACTATGTGAAGAGCACGGATGAACCGAACGATGACTCGTTTAGTGATTTAGGCGGGAAGGGAATGATCCAAAGGAAATGCCATGCTTGCGCAAACGAGGAGGAAAAAGAGGAACAGTCGTACGTCGTGCACATGGAGAATCAGAAAATGGGCATCGAACAGGTTAAGGAAGAAGAAAACAATGCCACGAGAAAAAAGGGATATCACAGGAATGATTATCAAAATAATAGGCACATATCGCTTAGCGATTTGAAACATTTTCCAAACATAAGTTATTCAGGTAAACAGGATGGCTCCGAGATTTTTCGAAACAAAGAGAGTTTGCAAAAATACTACTCAATGCTTGACAAACTTTCAAAGAGAGAAACAAAGACGTCTGCCGCGCCGAGCAATATCTGTCTGAGTCATGGAAACAACGACGGTGTAAACGGGCAAGGGAACGACAAAAAAGGCAGTATTGATGCAATTAGTGCTGGTGATGGTAGTGGAAGCGATGCCTATGAGAAGGACGAAAATGGAGAGGAACGAGGCGATGGCAACTGTAGAACTGACCACAGCGCCCAGAACAGCGGACATCACGACGGCATCTGCATAAGTGACGACAACCTCGATACGAACAGCGCGGAACTACTTAAAAGAAACTCCGACGTGGAAAACAATTTCGCACATAACTCTGATGCGGTGAGCGGTGACACCTTGAGGAACAACAATACCTATCGGCACTGCTCAAATAGAAACTACGAATACAATAAATCAGAACAGGAACGTAGTGCCTATAGTAGAGTGCGCAGCAAGAAAGGGAATTTCCTCAATTATTCCTTTATGAATAGCAATACTCTCAACAAGGACTCTATCAACGTTGAGAGGAGCGAGCGAGACGACGAGGAGAATCACGCAGATGTTGACGCGGACGTCGAGGCGGACGCTTATGTGGATGCCAATGCCGACTGCGACGAAGACTGCGATGAACACTGCAGCGGTGACTGTTATGGGGAGGGCACCCGAGGTGGTGACGTAACCACGTGCATTAAACCGTTCCGACATATCAAGGGCACTGACTGCGATGACAACGATGTTAGCGTCTGCCTCTCTGCAGAGATGAACGCGACATGCAATCCTTATGTTAAGAAATGCGCCTTTAAAAAAGAAATGTACAGAAATCCATATGACGAGGTGTGCAGAATTAATAGCAACTACGACAATTTTGACGTTGGCATTTTCCAGGGAGACAAAGAAATGCTTAATTACAGCGAGGATAACTTAATACGGGACAAAGTACCCGATGAGGAATGTGCGTGTTGTGGTTCTGATGTGCAGAAGGGGAGGAGACACGGGAACGAGAGCGATGTGTATGATGGCGAAGTCGAGGAGCACGTGTATGACGATCACGCGGATCACGATCACGGGGACCACCATCACGACCAACAATACAATCGTGATGATCATCATCATGACAATATGGATGACGATCTGGATGGCCATCTAGATGACCGTCATCGCGACGACTTGCTGTTCTCCATGGCACCGTACAGCCGGAACAGCGGCGGAAAGTTAGAAACGCTCCCCAGGAACAGATTTAACCTTTTCAATAACTCGAACGCGTTTGAGTGCACGGAGGGCAGCTGCGGGGAGAGTTGCTTCCACGATAATTGCTGCCGGGGTGGTAACTGTCGAGGTCGTAGCTATCGGAGCGGTAACTGCCAACATGGCGGCTGCCAAGATAACGCCTGTTGGGACGACTGCTGCAGGAGCACCTGTGTCCCGGATAAATACCACATGCGGTACAGCGAGCGCGTGATCAGCGGCAACTTCTCGGACGGAGGGAAGAGCGTGGAAAGATACCTGAGAAACGTGCGCAGTGAGAAAAAGACCGCCTACAGCAACCCATTTAACCTGAACAGCAGCATTGCGTACAACCTCTACCGAAGGGCTAGAAAGAATTATTTCCCAAAAAATCACTATGATCATATTGGGAAGGAAAACTGTGCTAACCATGTGATAAAAGATTATTTAGAAGGAAAAATGAAGGAAAGCAAAAATGATGACAACAAATCAGCAACGTTAGCGGAACAAAAAAAAAAGGATTTTAAAGGAACCTTTATTTCACTGCCCAACATTAACAGTTTGAATGGGCAAAAATGGTCCTCTCCAAGTGACGTATATTATTATAGCAAAAGAAACAAATCGGAAGAAAAAATTCTCATTGCAAATTTGTACGATGAGGATGATTATTCTAGCAGGGACATAGGAGGTGGTGGACCAGTTGGCCCATTAGCCATGGATTCTGCGCCTCCAGCCGTAGCGTCAGCAATTATGGTGACACCCTCATCATCCCCACGAAAGAGAACGACTGGTTTGACAGCAACTTCCGCCATGACTTTCGATTCGTCCCCCGTGAATACAGGAGATTGTCAGATTAACAGGCAAAAAGTAAGTGTAAGTAGCAACAAAATTGAAATCGTTAGGAAGGCCGATATGAATTATAAAAGGAGAATTATCGACTCCCGGCAGACTATGGCATCAAATGAATATATGCATCATTATGGCAGCAGCATAGCCATACCCAGTAGCAGTTATTACCACGATTCACTTTCCAAGTGTAATGGTTTGTATGATCATTCCTCTAACAACAGAAGTTTGAAAATGGCTCCCAAAACAAATAACCTAATGTCAGTTGATCCAAATGCTTTTTCTAATATACGCACAAAAATACCCTCAGAAAGAGGGCACAGAAATTTGTTCACTCATGTTATAGATGTTGAAAAATTACAAGAAAATCAATATCAAATATATAAGCAATTAAATATGAGCAATAGGGACAGAAAAAATACGAACGATTTTATCGATTTGGAGGACGTTAATCAGAGGAAGAACTACAATGTGTATAGACGAAATTCAGCCAGTGCCTCCAACGTTGTCGATTACGATTGGGAGAAGGAAAATTTTTTTAAAAAAAAAAGTGCACTTCTGAATTGTTACAATGACGTCGAGGACGACACAGCAGTCAATTCGTTCTTTCCCTGTGACAAAAAAAGGGAGCAGATGGTAAACTACATCATTGATGTGGATAAGGTGTACGAAGATGATAAGTACATGATTATGCCTTACGAGGGAGTGAAGCGGAGCCATATGGATTCCATGATGGAGGAGGAGAGCGCATTTAGGAGTGGTTCCATGAGTGTGACCCAAATGAAAAGGAGAACGGGCGAGAGAAAGCTGTTTCCCTTGCGCGAATGTGAAAGAGATTTCCTCCAACAGCAGCGGCACCACGAGCAGCAGCAACACTTGCTTTACAGCGACAGCGGCAACTACGAATTGATGATGGAGAAATGTAATAAGAGCTTTATACAGAATTCCCCGATGGACGTGCCATCCGTCAACAATTACCCAAGCAATAGGGAGTACATCATGAAAGCCAAGGGAGGAGGAAGCCCTATCCGGGATTATCCCTCGAACGAACAAATCCGAAGTGGCAGTGGAGCAGGCAGAAGGGCAAGAGGCAGAGGAGGAAGAAGCCTTTTTTATAGAAAGTACCCACTGGGTAGAGACTTACACGGTGACGAAAGTGCAAGCGAAATGTGGGATGCATCCGGAGTAGTAACAGGAGCAGGTGGCGGCCACGGAGACGAGAGCGAGACTGACGTAAATTACATCGATGATGAACTTGGCCCAAATAAGTATCGATCAGATCACAACGATAGCAACAGGAGAAGAAAGTTGAGTAAGCTTTACCGCGAACAACGCGTCCTCTTCAGTAGGCCACAATGTGCAGCTATGTCGAGAACGCTTCCACACCCAGAGATGCTCCACAGAGAGAAAAACAAATCAGAGCAATTGGAAGAA
>NW_008481839.1:416473-420872 GCF_000524495.1 Plasmodium inui San Antonio 1
TAGTCGAAGTCGAGGCCGAAACTACAGTCACCATCGCAGCACGCTCAATGAAGACACCCTCTGCAACAAGAACGAGTTGGAAAAAATAACTCAAATTGAAAATATCATTTCCAGAAAAATGAAGTTAAGCAAAATGAAAAGAGAAGCAGCAGGCAACGACGCTAGCAGCAGCAATAACAACCTAGGAAACCCCGATGAGGATGAAGATAGCGACATATGCAATAACATTGAATTTGATAGGATAAAAATAGAGAACATTATCGACCGAACTATCAAGCTAGATAATAAGGATGAAAATATTATCAATAATATACTTGAATTGGAGAGGAGAAAATACACCATCAATTGTATTATGGATAAACTCAGGAAGAAACAAAACGAATGCAATTATTCACCTGACATCAAGAAGCAACTTAAACATAGGATTAATTCAAATGTATATGATTTATACTCGGACAAAAGCACCTATAACATTTACAACACGAAAATGTGCGTGAATTATTTTCTTGAGGAAAAGATGCACTCTCCAGAGAATAAAGAATTTATTAAAAAATTTTTCGTCGAGAACACCACGAAGAACATTTACTTTGTGCAGGTGTTTAAAAAGAAGAGGAAGAAGAGAAAGGGGGGGATCACCACGGGAAAGAACTGTGTAGCGGAGGAGAAGAGTGGTGAATTGGGCGAACAAATTGGAAATGCAGGAACCATGGCGAAAGAAGTATCCATTAGTATTGCCCCCCCCGTGCACCACATACCAAGTTACGCCCTTGCAGTAGGTCAGGAGTCCGCGGCGGAAAAGGAGAAGAAGTACGACGTGGAGAAGGGCACACAGGGGAAGCTGGGAGAGGCTGACAGGCTTGGTGCAACCGATGGGGAAGTTCCTGATAAAGTGCTCGGCCAAGTTAAGGGCGATATCCCGCGCCAAACGTCTAGCCAAACCGCGGACCTCGCCGAACGAGCAGAGGGAAACAGAGGGGCCATAGATCCCCCGAAGAGTGAGCACAACATGAATTACTTTAGCTACCAGTTGAGTTTCATCAAGCGGAAGTTTGGCAGCGCGGAGAAGGACGAGGGCAAGAAGGAGGACGCGCAGGAGGAGAAGCAGCTGGAACCACCACAGCAGCAACAGCAGGCTGAGCTGCTAGCTCCAGTGCCAGCTCACCCCCCCCTGGACAGCCGCAAAAACGAAAAGATGGAAATAGCCGATGAGAGTTTCGAGTTGTCTATGGGTAAGTTCGTCGGCGACAATGAACAAACAACTGGGGAAGGCAAAATCGAATCGGAGGAGAAGCAAGCCAACGTGGTGGCCACAGAAGGGCCACGCCAGGAAGCCCTACATGGGGAACTTCACCAGGACATCCTCAATCCCAGCAGCGAAAAACCCTCGGGGGAGGAAATACACCCCATATTCAAAGCGCAAGGATCAAACACACACCCCAACGAGGACGAAACGGGGGATGACTTCGAGGAAAGAGACAACTTAATCGGCCAAATGATAGGAATTAGCAAAGACGACAGAGATGAAGAAGAAGAAAAAAAAAGGGAGACCGAGAATAGCTTCGAAAGCGTAATAAATGAAGAAATGGTTGAAAATGAGGAAAGCAAATTTGGAAACTTCCCCTTGCAGGAACAGTTGTTCAGTGCGATGAAAATGACCGGAGCGCAGGTCATCATGGGGAACGAAGATGAGGATGATTTGGACGAGTATGACGACGACAGTGATGAGGAGGAGGAGGAAGAAGAAGAGGAGGAAGAAGAAGAGGAAGAGGAGGAAGAAGAAGAGGAAGAGGAGGAAGAAGAGGAGGATGAGGAAAATCACGATGAGGAGGGGGGTGAAGAAGCGGAAGGAGACGTCGTAGTGAACGCAAAGGGAAGTGATAAGGAGAAGAATAACGTGTCAAATGACCTGTATGACGTGCAGGACTTTCAGGATGAGAAGGAAGCGCCGAGTTCCGAAGAAACAAAGATAAGCGAAGCGGACGCTGCCCATCCAACAGAAAACACCTGCGGAGGCGGCGAAACTACAGGAGAGCGGGAAGTAGGAGTCAGCAGGAAATGCAGCGGAGGGAAGGAAGAGGCAGGAACATCCCAAAGGAAGCAACTAACAAATTTGCAGAATAACAGAACGGCGACTCCCCGTTGCGCAAATGATGGTAATGACGCGAAAGCAGTCGAGGTGAAGAACCAAGCCAAAGTAAATATTGTAGAACAAATGATCGAAATAATTGAAGAGGAACCTAACCAAGACAAGTCCTCCTCCCCCGACATTAGATTCATGACAGAGGATAAAAATGAGGAGGAAGAGGAATTCGAAGAAGTCATCGAAAAAAGAAGTTTCACCAAGTACAGAAACAAACACAACAACAGCAGTGAAAATTACCTCCCCTGTGACAATCGCCATAACGTGAAAAAGGAACAGGAAAATTATGCACAGTGTAGCAATCATGGAATGATAAATGAAATTACACTTAAAAGGGAAGAACACGGAACAGGTGAATTTTACAACCATCTGGAGAACCACCAGCAGAAGGAAGAAAAAGTAGAACAAGTGAAAGATGAAGAAGAAGAATCAGCCGAGTATAAACAATTTAAAAAACAAATCGCAATGATGAACAGTAGCATGCACAAGAAAGAAAAGGAGGATGAAAAGAACGCCAGAGGAAACGAACAAGTGAAACATCAAGGGGATGATAACAATCTATCCATACAGAAAGAAGAATTAATGACAGGTACAATCAGCCGAGGGAATTCAGACTCGATTAGCAACCTGAATGGGAAAAACTTCTTCATTAAAGACATGCTACATGAGAATAATCAGTACGTACACGACTACTGCGATATTGAGGACAGTACAAAGTATAAAATGTTGGATATAGCTAAGAAGAATCGAATTGAGAAAATAAAAAAAAAAATAAAAAAAAATAAAAAGCTAACCAAGGAAGATCTTAAGTTATTGTCCGAATTGCTACATCATAAATTTATACTCAACGAAATTAGTGCCATAGGTAATTACGAAGTGAATTACAAAAACTGCTTTGATATCCTCGAGTTGGAGGAATATAAACTAAGGGACGTGCTAAAAAGCTACTGCGAGTGCCTGTCCATAGGGCTAACCACCCATGAGCGGGAATTTCTCAACGAGTTCCAGCTGTTCATGCCTGACATGAACATCATGGACGACAAGAACATTCTGTACATCCTACGGCACTCCAGGAATGAGAAGAATTGCGTGTTCAAGTGTTTCCTCTGCGAGAAGGAGAGCTCGTAATTTTTAGCGCCGGTCCCATCGGCCACACTGTGGGTGATCAGGAAGCCAAGCCCCGCCGACGGTTAGAAGCTTCGCTCGCTGGATCAGTTCCCCGCTTTGGGTAGCCTTGCCGGAAATTCTAATCAGCACAATCACCAGCGACGCTCCAGGCATGTACACCTCCGCATCTGTGTTATTAGCAAGCCCAGTGCGCATACGCGTGGACGCTGTATAAATAAGCCACCACCCCACATATGTATATATGTATATATATATGTATGTGCAAAAATACGTGTGTTATGCCCTATGTGGGTGTCCATTATGAAGACGACTCTGATTTTCGCGCGCGGCGAGAGTGCAGTATCAGAAGATTATCTCCACCCGCGGGACGAACAGAAATGCGTTCCCCGTATGATATATTTATATCCCCCTCTTCACAGTGTACATAAATACGCAGTAGAAGATAACTAGTCCCAGATGACAGTTTTCCCTTACGAGAAGAAAAAAAAAAAAAAAAAAAAAACGGATGTATGATGTGCACTTGGGGATTTAGCAGGAAAAGTCCACTCTCATTCACATGTTGGTTCTGCAGAAGATTGCGCACCCACATTTCTTGTGAGGCATTCCTCCAGTTGCGGTACCAGTCGCAGCGTGGCGTCGCGACCAAGTAGCGACGAATAAGCAGTCAAGTGGTAACCAAGAGATGGCAGCCCCAGTCGCAGGCTCAACCGAAGAGACGACGACGAAGTCCCCATTTTCATAAACCTGTCTTACACCATTCACCAAGGATGTACACATCGCACACCTTTGACACTAATATAATATATACAATTCTCCCACTTCACAAAAGAAAAAAAAAAAAGAAAAAAAGCACCTTTCATTTTAAATATAAACAACTTCCGGAAGAATAGGAGACAAAGGTGTAGGAGAGAAATCTCCCCATTAACATACCCTCACTGCAATGGTTCCCCATGCAAATAAATAAAAGCCATCACAGCATGTGCTATATTTATGCCCGTACACATAAGTGGGTATATCCACATATATATAGGTATATATATGTACATGTGTACCGTTGAATATGTATGCAGCACGCGGCAACGCATACATATGTATTAACTCCCTGGAAACATTGTTTCTTTTTCCCAAAAT
>NW_008481839.1:421651-437822 GCF_000524495.1 Plasmodium inui San Antonio 1
ATTGAACGCAATGCTTATCGTTCCCTTGTGCATGACGCTGAGTTGCCGCGTCCTCGATGGGCAAGGCAAAATGCGCTGCCTGTGCGGATTCGTTGTACATATAATGCCTTGGTCACGCCCACCCGTGATACCAACACGCACAAGTGTTGCAAACTTGTTGAAACATATACCAATGCGACATTACAATTTGGAGGTTTCCTTCTTTTTCTCTTTCTTTTTTTTTAAAACATCCACCCAAGGCGCGCAAAAAGTGCTGCATTATTTTAAAGGGAAAAAAATCTTATGAAAATTAGTTACCAATTATTGCACTTAGCGTAAGCTTTTCCATTCTAAAGAAAATAAATCCAAGAGTTTTATGTGGAGTTTTTTTTCTGTCACTCCCCATTCCCTTTATTTTTTTTTCTTTTCTTTATTGAAACTATTCTTAATGCCCTGTTTCGTGAAGAACCATCAAATCGCGCTGCCACTAGGCTGATCACTTTCCCCCCCAATTGTGCTTCCCTCTTTAGAGAAAGCAAACGGAGAAAATAAGATTAGCAAAGGGAGAGAGACAACAAAAAACAAAAATCCACCCATGGCCTGCAGCCGCCCCCAAGTGAACGGAACTGTACGACTGTAAGATGCAGTGAAACGTTATGTAGGTAGGTATTTGAGCCAGCCAAACAGGAGGCGTACCTCTCGCGCGATCAGCCTGTAAGGCGATACATATTAGCGACCTCGCGTGTTTATACGTGGAGGACGCATTTGTCCATGTCCCCTATGCGCATGTACCTGCGTATCCTTCCCCACCAGCTGAGACTTGCTGGCTGCTATTTCCTGGCTACGATTTCCTAGCTGCGCTTTGTTGGCTGTGATTTCCCGAGTGTCATTTCCTAGCTGCGAGCCCCCGCGCGAGAAACAAACACAGAACTGTGTCGCCACCCTCGTCGTAATTCGGAAGCCCTCCCTTTACGCCATGTACAGTTCATTGCCCCAGCGCGTGATAGCGGTAGAGAGATAGTCACCACTGGCATGGTCGGCATACAGTAATTGGCAACGTGGGCTCGTCTCCTTGCTACCGCGCACGCCGCCACCCGCCCACTCTAATGACAACCCCCACTGAGCATGTGTGTTCCGCTGCCTCTTCTTCGCGCATTCATCCCTCTACTCGTTTACGCTAAGACCATTCTGCTCCTGTTAGTCCTCCTGCTCGTGCTTCCTCCCCGTGTGCCACTCTCCTCATGTGAGGAGTTCGAAAAAATAGAATATGCCCAGGATTTAACCAAAATAAAGTACTATGATTCTAACAGGCATATTGATAAGAAGCATTTGTACAAATATGTGGCGACGCCGTGCTTGCAGGATCTCCTAGTTACCGTGAAGATAGAGAAAAATGTAGAACCAGACAACATGTTATTTTTCCCCAAGGGGAAAAGCTACCTTAAAATAACAGGAGATTGGTCACAGTTCCCAAAGGAGCAAAACGAAAAAATATGTTTAGCATTCGTATTGAAGAAAGACTTAGTAAAAAATCAAAAGGAAAAGTGTCCCAGTGATATCTTTTCCTCAGAAAATGTATACCAAGTATGTTATAAGGAAAATAATTACTCTATCCGAAATCTATTTTTATACCTAGAAATATCGCAGGCTTATTTGGAGAAGCTTTTTCTATCCTTCAACATCCCAGTGATAGTGAACACAGAAAATTCAGTAGTATATTTTACTAATAATAAAAAGAAATCCAAAGATGAGAAGCCCCCCTTGGATTTACACATATGCTACAAGTCCAGTGAAGAACATCCATACTACTTAGGAAAAGTTCTCTTCAATTCGTACCCAATGAAGATAGAAAGAAATATTAATGACTATGATGTTATTTACACAAAATCGTTTTTAACGTCCAATTGGGAATACGAACTGATTATCAAAGGGGAGTATATAACCTCATACAATCGAGTCGTTTTTGTGAGATTTCCTCGAGATGTTGATGATAAGGAGAAGAGGTGTCCCGCCTTTTGGAACAATGCCATTCTTGGTGCAGGTGCATTAAACAAAATGAAAAGAACGGATAAATCCAAGTTGACGAAAAATACTGTACAGTACTTTTTTTCCAGTGATGATACTTCTTCAATCAGTTATTACATTCCTTTTATAAAAAGCGATGATTTACAAACGAATGAAAATTATCTCATATGTTTATACTCCGATGAAAATGATTTTCACGGTATGGAACTTACTAATGCTCATTTTTATTTTAACACAACCGATTCGATCATTTTGATATTCCTCATCATTTTTGTCATTGTCTTTTTACCTCTCCTCTTTTCGCTTACCTACCTCTGCGTCCTCTTCAAGATGAATGCACTCAAGGTCAAGATGCAGAAGCTGCAGCTTCTAAACAGGAAGGACGAAATTGAGGACCGCCTCAAGCGGGAGTTAAACCTTGACCAGTACGAGTGCATTTAGTTTGGGCCTCACCCGTTTGACCCCACCAGGGTGCGGCCACATCTACATATGCATATATATATGTAATGTACGCGTGTGCACCTTTTTAATATGCCCCCATAGTGACCCTAACACGTGGCAGATAACACATGACGGTTAACCCATGAAAGGTTTAAGAGTCACGGGTTTTATTACAGGGCTTACTTCTCCTGTTAATGTAAAAATATCTGTATATCTATGCGCATACAAAGAATATGACGTAATGCAGCATTGTTAACTTTTGGAAGAATTCACACAGAGGCACTCAGTTTCTTCGGTAACCTTCGCAATTGATACAATATACGTGTTTAGGATCGCTGCTCCTTCCCAGGAAAAATAAGTAACACCTCGAAAAAAGTACACACAACACTGCTAATGGCCACCCACGAAAAAAAAAAGGACCATGCGTCCTTCGATAGTTTACATCAATTATTGCGAGCCCCGTAGCATGAACACTGAAGGCGTGATCGGCAAATTCTACAATGGGCTAGACGCGCCAGGAAAGGAAACAACGTGTGTGAAAAAATCATTAGACCAAGATATGCACCCTACACACGAATGTCAAAGGGAATAATAGGAATTCAGCAGGGGAGATTTCTCTGAAACCCACCTGCACGAATTTATGAACAGAGACAGTGGCATGTGTGCAATTACCTCCAGTAACGATTAAATCTTTGCAGCTGCATACAATACAGATAAAATACATATACGGAAATATCTGTTGCCAAGTTGGGAACATGGACACCACCACATCGTCGATAAATAGGGGAAGGAACTTTGCTTCTATAGTTTACAGAAGGCATGGAACAGGGAGGAGCATGTCTCCAAAAAAAATGTACTGTCAGAATGGGAGAAATTAAATGGGGAACAATAAATTCCCTTCTTAGGAAGTTAAAAGTGTGTATGAGGCAATTCAGTTGCAAAACGACGCACACATGTGCAATATTGGGCCCAAGAGAGGCGGTTTGCCAGACTGATAAAGCAGTATCAGAGGGAAACAGCCCATTATGTAATAAAGGAAACGACAAAGACACACCAATACCAGAAGTGTACAAAACAGAACATGAGATGCATAGCCTTTAGTCGCGTGTACATAAAAACAAGGAACTAATAACAAATGTGTCCATGCTGATACTTATCATGGTTCTAGAAAAATGACAAGAGAAGAAAGATTCACACAACAGGGGGCTGTAATTGGAAGACCTAATAGGAAAGTGTGTGAAGAACAAAAAAGTGGATACATGTCAGGACATATCAAAGATGTAGAGGATCTTTTTCGACCATGTAGGAGAAACAGAAACTGCTCAGTATAATGAGGAAACGTCTAAAGGCGTAATAGAACAGGTCATATAAAATTAACTACACATAGACGATAAAGATCATGATGGTGACATGCTGAAGAAGAAGCGCATGAAACAAATATAATACGGATATATGCATGCTACAATTGGACGGTGTCCATACCTATTCGCTAAGTGGTGATGACACAAGTTCCTTAATTACATAATAGAGAAACCTTGGGAAGAATTACAACGCTGGAAAAAGAAGGGACACCTACTCTCCAATCAGACGGGACCTATTAGCTGAACTCTTAAACAGACTAAGAAGTCAATCAAAAAAACTGCAGAGTGTTAGTGAATCGGGAAAAACACATAAAAAAGAATTGACAGATTCTGACTGTTCCTCTGATGCAGGTGTAGAGGCCAAATAAATATTTCATTTAGAATGCTATGAGAAATTCTCCCGACATGGCAGAAGGAGAGCAAACTGACATAGCATAAAACCGGTAACGAAAGGTACAATGCAACACGTAAGATTCTTAATTTGTAATGACCCCTTTTAGAGGCTGACTGGGGGAAGTCTAATTATTAATCCTTTTGAATAGCCGTTATACACCGAAGCGAACGAACTTACCAACAAAGGGAGAGAAGATCACCACACAGTCTTTCTATTTAATTATGATCATTGCATACATGATGCGCTAGTTCTTTCTGCCAGCTAAGGATATCCCATCATTCCCTAGACCCAAGGGAAAAAGTGAAGCTATAGGGAATGGTTAAGAACAGCCCGATGGAATTCCCAAAAATAGAAGCTAGAAGCCATTCCATGTGCCATACTAGAAGAAATGAATATGGTTGAATAGCCAAAGAGGAAAATGATAAGTAGACAGGGAAAAGAAGAAGGAAGAAAAAACCATATATATGAAACATAAAAAGGGGGAAAGCACCCAATTGCCCACTACTTATATAACAGTTGAGCCTGCCCTGCCACTGTAATTAGAAACCTGTATATCATACATTCATACACGTGAATTAAATTGATTCCATCCTGCGCGCATATTTATTGTTCTCGCGAGATATAACTTAGGCATTTGTTAATGCTTCAGTGGAAAACATTCTTCACGGGATCAAGAGAAGGGAAGCTTCCTCGTTCATGGAATGCAAGACTGGTTTTACTATATCTTATAAATGATTAGAGTATTCAAAAAGGCGGAGCCCACCCACGAAACCTATCCTTTCTTGCCTATGAGCATAATATAACGCATGAGGTTGAGAATAACTGTTGTTCTCCATAGGCTGAACTGTAGCATCCTATGCATATATTATGTGAAATCCTGACATACCATAGAAATGTGTGAACGCACAGGACAATCCTCCCTTCTCTTAACTGTTCTCATAAGTCATAGGTTGCCTAGTGAAGCATTTATATGGTAGTGAACCCCGACATTTACCCTATCGGTTAGCTTCTTTTTGTGTCCACCCTCTTTAGTATTAGTGTTTTATCCTTCTTTTTTTAGAATCCGATTAAGAAGCATATGTTGAATATACCTCTTTTTATTCCTCGTTTTTATATGTTTCTCATATAACAACCTATAGTGTAATAAACGTAGAAGGAGAATATCCTAACTATTTTTTAGAGGAAGCTGATACATTCCCCCCAGAATCAGTTCGCAGCCACAGATATCTATATATATGGTTGAATTGGAAGTACACTATTTTTCTGTTTGTTTTTCCTTCTTGTTTTCTTTCCTTCGTTTAATTTCTAACTGACAAAATCTTTTTCATCCTATTGTTTCTGAGTCCACGTTAGAGGTGTCTAGTTTGACATACCTGAGCCGCCTTCCTGGGTGTATAGTGGAGTTTCAATTCTTACCCCTCTGATTAGACAAGTCCTCTGTTTGTTTGCATTCTCAAGAGCCAAGATAAGGGAACTGTAACATCTAACCACTCTCACCCTTAGGTATATAGTTGTCCCTAGTATAGGCTAGGGGCGGTTTTTCCTGGTCGACATAATTCTGGCGTGGAACACTATTATTCCACGTTTAATCCATTGAATAGTGGGCAGAAATTAGGAACTTCACTCTCACCACTAACATCTAGAAACATAATGTAGATGTAAATAGATCCCTCAGGGATATACCTTCCAATTCCGGGAAATATGTTTCCTATCTACTTATACATAAAGGCTATTTGGAAAATAGATTAGGCTGTTTAATTCTTCAAGGAAAAGTAGAAAAGAAATTCGGTCTGACGAAAAACACCTGAACGAGACTCTCTGTGCTGTCTGTTCCGTTTGGAGTATATAAGGTCTAGTGAAGCACGAATACAGTAATATTTTAGAAGAGCTATAACTCTGTCGCAGGTTCCGTATCGAATAACTGATCGATGCTCCCACAACTGGTTGCCGGTTTCTTATGGGGGATGTCTATATTCGCATTGTCAGATGAATAATCCACTTTAAATATTGAAAGATAAATCTCCTTTGCTCTTCATTTGAATATTTCTCACCACTGTGGAGCCACAGAGTCATGGTGATGCAGTAGTTAAAAGGAGATCTGAGGATAAACATAAAACAAAACAGAATGAACCCTCCCACACACAGACACACATTTCACGTGAGCAATTGAGATGTAACCATCATGTCAATTCATGCAGCAGCAAGAGAACTTTAATTACAGCAACAGAAATTAACTCGCATCTCTGTGTGGGGCTGTATGGGAACTCACGGAACATATGATAGTGGCATCACCAACACACTGATTCATCAGGTAGAATTTACCGCACAGTGATGGAAACATCGCATCGTGATTAAGATTTTGAGTTAACAATTCGCCAATTTAACAGTTTTTCTTCCATTCAAGACCGATGAATAAATGTAGGATGTGTATAAGAAGCATTGGGGAACCAAAGTGGTATAACCCACTGCGTAACATCTGAAAGTTGGTAGGAAAATAAAAGAGACAGAGTTGTACCGGAGGCACGTGGCGTAGCATTAGATTCTTTCAACGTGCTCTATTGTATCCATTAAATATAAACTAGAATGGATAAATATAATTAGCAGAATAGAGGAACCATTCTTGTGACGCTTTTATTACCTGTCACGCGCATGCTGAAATAAAGCTCTTCTGTTTTAAGAAATCTTTCTTTTATATGGAGTTTACAGCCTCAGAAGGGGTACCAACAAAGGATATATTAAAAAAATAAATGTGGCAATGCAGAGATTATTCTCTTAATATATAAAAACAATAAATTAAAAGCTGCCTCAGGAATCGATGAATAAACGTCATAATGATTACTAGCAATTAACATCACGCAAGGGCTAATGGACAGGCGGGTTAGACAGCATGTTAGTGGCACAATGAAAGGGCGTCTGTTCTATCACTGATATTCCTGTTTCAGTACATGAGACATGCCCTTATATTCAAGCAAGCAACATTAACTTTTCTTTTCAAAGAGGAGAGCACCTTCTATGCTGGGTGTTCTATAATCATTGCTTACCTCGAATTGCTTGGCCTCCGCAAATATGTCGCACAATCTGGAAGTGCAGCCATCTTTGGGTGAGTTGCTCACTTCTCGTAACAAATGTATAATTCAATATCGAATCTTTTTGGAAACCCTTTGATTCTAAGGCCGCCAAATCGTGCTTTTGTGTCTATTGTTCCGTGTCTAAATTTTCTATTGTTCACATAGATTGCATTGAGACACGTCAATAAAACTTCAGAGTATGAAGACATATCCCTCTTAGAAGGAATAATCAATACGGAAGACAGTCGTTAAGTATGTAATTTATCTGATTGTTCAGGTTGCCGATTACTCTCAAAACTCTATGATCTAGGACGCCTGTGATTACTTCCTTAGATGGAATTTTGTAATACTAAATAAAAATATTAACAGGAGGATATATTGTATAGAGATACTTGATAAAGTATCTGACGCTTGGAAAATAATCTACACTTAACCATAAGAATGGACAGGAGCCAGGGGAAAATAGAGGAGGATTCCATAATTTTCGTATCTCAACAATTATCAAGGAACACTTAAAGATGAACTTCTTCGTTCTTAGTCCTGTATCTTCCATTTAGGGCTTCGCAAGTATCTATATCTTCAATGAGCCTTTAATCCACCGAGGGGGACACCTTCGGAACAAACACAGAGAGGCTCCGCCTGTTATATTTTGTGTTTTCTCCGAATCCCCAATTATAATCGTTCATAATCCACATAATGGACACTGAGCATGCTCTGTATATTCCTAATATCTTATACTGCATTATAAGAAAAATCGTGAAGATTCCTCCCAAGTGCGACTGAGCCTCTACAGGCCATGTAATACACGGTCGCATTGTAAGTGCAATCCAGAAAAGGAATAGTCATGCTGATTAAGAAGGCATACTCTCCTATATTTATGAGATTAGTGTATATTGATGTAAAGAGGCTATGCTGTTTCGGCGGCGGTGTATCTCCACATTCATTATGAAGGGGGGTTATGTAACATAGAATTTAACTCTGGGAGTTACGATTGTGGCGACGAGGGAAGGTCTTATTAATCATCCTAGATTGCCTTGTAGAAAAGCATTTTTCTTAGACGATGGATATCCTCTTCATGGCCCAGAAGACAAATCTCCCCCCAGGCGAATTCCCCTATCCCATTATTACCTGTATGTCTGTGTATCGAATAAAAACAAAGACCAATACAAAAGAAGGGACTGAGAAAAAGGGGAACGTGATAACAACAATGGCACGAAATCTATTTCTTTCCTCAGAGTCTCTACCGTGAGGTATCATTAAAGTAGCTTGTGCTATAACCGCCTACTACAGGTATGATTGCAGATATATTTCTACTATTTCAGTGAAAAGAGGAGAGAAAAACAGCGGTATAACACCTTTATGTGAACAAACATAAGGTACCACAGCATAGCGTTATGTGAATAAGAACGAAACTTAGTTGTATAGGCAATAATTATAATAATTAGAAACCAATTAACTGTGATTATCCTCCAATTATATAAAAGGAGAGGGAAAAAAGGAATATAATGAAGGAATTATAGACCTAGTAATAATATATTACAATGGATACATGATGAGAACTAAGAAGAAATTGCAATATTGAATTTTGAATAAAAACTAAGAATAGCATATATACGCGAGTATAAGGACGTTTTTCATTTTTCATATACCTAATTATAGTAAATTAAAGAAGAAAATGCAATATTTTTCATTTGGAACCCTCAATCAAATTCACATTTTCCGTCTTAATTGAAGGTGCATCAGTTTCGAGAAGCATAAAAAGTATGTCCGCACAACAGATACAGATAATTTACATGCTTCTATACACTGTTATAATTTATCGATAGGAGCCTATACCCCGTTGAACTCTTTACGGCTTAGCATGGAATATATATATACACATGTACATACATATATAGGTATAGTTTTCTTTTTTTCTTTTTTTTGTTTCATATATAGGATTGCTTCATGTGTCATAGAAATAAAAGGAGTTAACGTCGCCAATTATGAAGCTAATCTGGCGTTATACAGAAGGCGCATACCGAAGAAGATAACAAAAAGAGGACAAAATAGTAGGGGTCGTAGACGGTCTTACCCAGGAGGAAGACATAGTTACTATTATATCGAAATTCACGTTACAAGATTATTCATTTCGCATAAACGTGTGCCTGTTGAAATTACATAATAGTTCATGATGTGTCTTATTTATGCATATATGGAAACAGTAATACACTACTGAATTTGAACTGCTTTTATAATAAGAATTCTATTTGAAGTTAGGACTTTAATTACATGTTGCTTACCATTGAAAAAACTGTTATAGCTTCTAAATGTGTTGATGCCTTTTTGTGGAAATTCCTATGTGTGCAATGGAATAGAGATATGCAAATCCACTAATTTGAGCGCAAAATTGTGGGGAGTCCTGTTTAACTGCTTATATGTCCTCAAGCTGCTTTCTTCTTGTGAATTTGTTTTCATGTGCGATAGCGCATTCTCCTCCTATACAACATTTTACCTAATTCAGTAAAAAAGTAATTCTTATTACTTCTCCACCACATGTACATTTTAGTGCCACCGGAAAAGATATGCCTCTTTTGGCTTTCTCTTGCTTCACCCGATGAAGCAGTATATATACATTTGTTTTTTTCTTTTTTCTTGTTTTTTTCGTAAAAAAATTATTTTTCTTTTATAAAATAAATGTTCCTTAAAAAGTTGCACAAAGCGAATATAACATAGTTTATATCAAGAGGTGCAAAAATATTCTCCCCCCGGGGGTGACGCGAATATATGCATTTTGCGCGCACACGGCTGGGCGGAGTGAATGCGAGAGAGTTCCAAAAAAAGTACCCTTGTAAAAATCGGTGGTGCGAGAAGGTAAGGCTTCACTGCTGACGGGTCGGGGTCCACTAGACACGGAACGGGCCATATACCCAGGCATATTAAATTGACCGTTCCCTTCTACACCTCTGCCCACACACTGTTACCATTCGATGTACACCGAGTTCGTCGTGTCCAAATAATCGTCCAACGAAACCTGACTTATGGGCACCCCCTTAAACTTATCATCTTGCACATTTATAATTTCCCCTACTGCGGAACAGTTCGGATACCCCATATTTTTTAAGTCTGTTAAAATTTGGTCGGCTCTCTCCCTTTCCACAATGACCATGAGGCCCCCACTGGTCTGCGGGTCAAACAGAATTCCATACCGCTCACTCAGTGAAGCTTCCTCCAAATTTATAATGTTATTGCACAAGTAGTGATTTTTCTTGTACATGGAAGAGAAGATATTATTTTCTATGCACTGTTCAACCCCTTCTGCGATTATGAAATTCTTGAGATTTATCTTTGCTCCGATGAGATTCATGGGGGGTTCTTTCACCTTGTCAATCTGTCCATCATCCATTTTGCTACTTCTCCCTTCCAGTGTCTCCCTCTGTGATGTGCTGTGCAGGGACTTGTTTCCCATTCGTGCAGCAAAATAAAATTCCCTCCTAGAGCACTTGATCATTTCGTTAAGGTGGCCTAGGACTCCAAACCCAGTTACATCGGTGCAAGCTTTGGCATTATTACTCTGTAGAAGGTATAATCCACTCTTCCTATTTGAGAGAAGCATTTCGTCAAGACAGTTGTAGATCCATCTGGCCTTTGCCTTCTTACATATATGTGCAGCCATGATGAAGCCAAAGCCGAACATTTTCGTGGTAATGATTATGTCCCCTGCCTTTATGCTTCTGCTTCCTTTGGGTAGGAATAGATAGTTTTCCTTCATCATTTGGTGTCGTTCGTATGTGTCCCTGTGTTCTTTGCTAACGAGGGGTAGCTCATCTGCGGGGGCGCCTCCCTCCTGTTGCTTACGTGCACCACTGGTAGCCGCCGCTGCGCTTGTCCTGGGGTTCTCCTCCCCCTCTCGCCGTTTCTCCTTATCGGGCTTATCTTTTCGATCCCCCTTGGGGGTGGCCTCACTGGCGGTACGCCTCTTTTTCACCTTCCCCGTGACTGCCAAACCGACGTAATTCTCATTGCCGGCACAGGTGTGGCCCCCACTCAAGACACATTTCTCCTCTTTCAACTTCTGGCAGCACCCAGTTAAAATATTCTGTAGTCTTTGCTGCAGCTTCTTCTCAATGTTATCCTTCACAATAAGTACACACAAGGCACAGATGCCGGTCCCCCCCATACTGTACACATCGGATAGGCAATGAATGGCGATTATTTCCCCTAATATGTATTCATCATCGATAAAGGATTTGAAAAAGTCGATTGTTTGGACAAGTGCAGGACTTTCTTCTCCCCTTTTAGATTTACTATGCACAAATATGCAGCAGTCATCACATGCTTCAATTCCTAGGTACACATTTGGTGAGTTGTACACAGATAGGCCTTTCAACGAATTTGACAGAACGTTTGAAGGGACTTTCGACCCACATCCTCCGCAAGTATTCCGGTTAATTATTTTCTCGATGCTTTCTTTAATGTATGAATTTACTTTTTCCCTCTTCGTATCGCAGTTCGAAGTGGTTCCCGCCTGAACGCTGCCATCCTGCACAATTATCCTTATGGTTGTTCCATTTTCTCCCTCCTCTGTTGCCACTCGGTAGGTCGTTTTTTTACTAACAAGTAATCTCCTTTCATATTCCTTTCGGTATGCAGTGTACATATATTCTGGAAGAGGGGAACTTGCTGTGGTTTCCGTTTTGGGGCTTCCACTGTGTGCACATTTGTTGCGGGTGGGTAGTTCCTCGTTCCTGTTGTTGCTTCCACTTCTGCTCGCTGTGGTGCTACCACTGTCACTGGAGTTCACACGAGATGGGTCATCGTCCTTGTGCGGTTCTTTCTGTCCACAAAGGGGCATGCATGTCCCATCTTCCGAAGAAATTCTTCCTCTGAGGAGGTCAACATAGTGAGTAGCCCTTTTGAAGATACGAAGAGAAAGGGTCCTTATCGAAGGAGGGGGAAAAAATATTTCCCTGCTACCGCTAACTGGGGACCCCTTTAGGTACTTTTCGATTTCCCTTCTTCTGTGCATTAAGGAGAGTACCCCATTTTGTAGGAAGCGGTTCTTTGACAGATATGAGTACCCCTTTCTTAAGATGTACGATACGATGCGGTAGGAATAATTCACAGTGTGATTAAATAGGTTGGGGGTCGGAGGGAGCAAGTAAGAAACACCCAACTCATCTGCATCACGGGTAAGTATATAACCCTTGACATGTTCTATGCTGATGTATTTGTTCCCATGCACCTTATTGTATACGTTTAGGTAGACCGTCTCGCAGACTGCATAATCGTCGTAGTTCTTCACTTGGTTAAGGAGATAAAGATACTCATCTGTTACGGACTGGCAAAAGGGATTCACCGACAGGGACTTGGTCGCGTCTTCGCCAAATGAGTATACATAAGAAGGGTACCTCATGGCAGTGATGTTTATGCACTCATCATATCTGATTATAATTTCCTCATCATGGATGTCCAGAAATTCCATTTCTTTAATTTCTCCGTTTTCTTTTACTCCCCTTATTTCCCTGACCAGTAGGTAGTCCCTACAGGGGAGGTCTAACTTTTCGTTCTTCGACGAAGCCACATAAACGGAGAGTAAATTAACCTGCGCGTTTATTCTGCGTAGCTGCTTCTGTACCTCCGAATGTAGGCAATTCCCAAACTGGTTGTTGTCACTGATTAGAAGGATGCGGGGGGTGGTATCTTCGTCCGCGCCGTTGCCTTGCAGAGGGGCATCTGGGAGGACGCTCGCACTGAATGGGTATCCTTCGCTGATTTCACCTCTGCTAAGTGCGCCCCCACTCCTCACTTCACTTCTGCTACCTTCGCCCCCACCGCTAACGGCACCGAACCGCTGCGCCTCCTCGTAGGCGCTGAAGATCTCCTCCACGTACTCATCGTTGTACGAATGGAAGTTAAGGAACCTCTTCAGAGGGATGCCCTGCAGAAGCGCCCTTCTACACTGACGATACAAACGAACATCCGTCTTGTCCTCCTCCATGTTTGTCGACTGCAGCAGAGCGAGGTACATCACATGCACGTGATAAAAAAAACGATTTTTATTTCGAAAAGGGTATATGTTCATGTGAGACATATCGGTGCTAAACAGATCGGAGCTCCTAAAATCAAAGTCGCACAACAAGAAATCATAATTCAAATGGTTCCTGTCTGAGGCAAAGAAGATGTTCCGACTTTCTGTGTGTACATACTGCACCTTCTCATTTATAAACAGTATGTTTCTGTTTTTGCAAAAATTATAGACATCCGTGTAGCTCTCTTTGCAGGCCTCTTCACATTGTACGTAGCGATCTAGGAACACGAAGTTGTCTTTGCAGATGATTATTATGTTCACTCCTTTCAGCTCATTTTTCCGAAGGAACTT
This sequence comes from Plasmodium inui San Antonio 1, assembly GCF_000524495.1. Lineage (NCBI taxonomy): Eukaryota > Apicomplexa > Aconoidasida > Haemosporida > Plasmodiidae > Plasmodium > Plasmodium inui. The sequence continues at coordinate 435,281 of NW_008481839.1, forward strand.
GTCGACGAACAGACGGCTCCGCACGCCAAAACCGATGATCACGATGTCGATCACGGGATCAATCTGCTTGCAAATCCGCATTCTGAGGAAGGTGCGCGTGGTAGGTTTTGCCGGTGTTGTAGGCGTTTTTTGGGGGGCGCCTTTCCCTACAGTGGCTGCGTTCCTAGTAACAGCTACCCCCGTATGCTCACCAAACACAGCGCAGTGAACGAACAGATGTATTTCTCTTTTAAAGCGCCCTACAGCTACGCCAAAGAGGGAGGAGCGAAGGGACGACTTTGACGTAAAAATGGAAAAGGCCGAGCATACAGTGGGGGGAGGGTATTTCTCTTCAGCGTTGAAACGGAAAAAGCGAAAAATGGTGAAAGTGGTTAACCGTCAACGTGAGAAAAAAAAAAAAAACGATTTGTTTTGCCATGTGAATAGCGAAACTGCTTACATTGTACAAACTTACACGTGCAAAAAAGTGAGAAAAAAAAAAAAAAAAAAACAAGCAAGCAAACAAATCGGCGAACAGGCAACGAAACCGACGAGCAAACAACCAAACCGACGAGCAAACAAACAAACCGGCGAGCAAACAACGAAAGCGACAAGCAAACAAACCCACAGGAAGTTCTCGAATAAACAGTCACTAGCATGCGCACCTTCAGTTGGCTAAGGATTGTGTTCCACGTACGTATGCACTTCCACACATATGTAGGTGCTTCCACCCTCCAGCGCGCGACCACATAGATAAGTATTCATCGTTCAATCTTTTCTTTATGTGAACCTCCAGGTGGGCGCACCTAACATGTGCCCCTTTTCTGCAAAACGCTGCTAACCACGGTGCATTCCTCTCGCGCGAAGTTCTGTTGTAGTTCTTTCTCCCTTACAACGTCTCGATTGAGCGACTCACCAATCGTTGCCGTTGCGTGCAATAACTCATCCTTATGTGCGACGACACATTCGAAAAAAAAAAAAAAAAAAAAAATTAACACCTCGTGGGTGAGAAAAAACTGGGGCTAAACAAAATCCTTGCTTTTTTTTAGAATCCTAATCAAATTGGCAATTCCCAATGTTTGAGTTGGAAAAATAAAAGGAAAAAGAAAGGGACTCCTTTTGGCAAATCAAAAGTAGCGTGCAGGAATATAATCCTTACACGATACACATGCGCACACGCGGGGGGTACTAAAAAATTGGAGGTTTTTCTCCCACCAGAGAGGAAAACTTACTGTTCACAAGATTACACTGTTCACAAGATCACGCTGTTCACACTGATGCAGCCGCGCGGGGGCGCCCCTGCACGCATGGGACTAATCCACGCCGTACTTCACCATCGTTCGGTGAAATAGCAATGGGAAGGATCTCTTCTCGCCCATCTCGCCCTTCTCGTTCCCCTTCCCATTTTCCTCTTCGCCACAGCTCATGCACCAAACGTGCTTAAAATTTTTCAAAAATTTGTGAAGCACGTCGAGAAGCCTCCTTCGGTGCAACTCCTCACATAAGCTGTCGACAACAGCAGCAACGAATTTCAGGAGGTAATACTTATCGGTTGCATCATTTTGGCAGTTGTGATTCTCAAATAAATTGTTAAAATGGGAAATGTAGGAAGAAATTATTTTCTTGGTATAGGTGTAAAAGACACCTTCTTCGCTTTCTCGATTCATTGCATAGAGAGAGAGAATGATGTCGGAGTGACAAAAAATGTTGTCATTGAAGGATTCGTTTGCACACACATGCTGATTGTCACGCATAATGGTTTCACCTTTCTGTTTTTCCATTACATTCTCAAGGATCCTCCTATAACTGACGTAACAGCAATTGAATTCCTCCTTAATATGAGTCTCCCTCTTTACCCTTTTGTTAATTATGCTATCGAATATGTTTTTGTCCGTCGTTAGCACATTTTCGTCTATCCATTTCTTCACATGATCATTGTGTCTAGTAGTGGTACTACTTTGGGCACTGCTCTGGGTACTGCTTCCGGTACTGCTTCCGGTACTGCTTTGTCTTTTTCGCTTCATCAAAATTCTCGGGAAAAAGTCGTAGATTTTATAATTTCCTGTGATTTCTGCTTTCATGGGAGTGTTGCAGCTGCTGGGTAGTAAATGATTCTTCGTCCTTCTCACACTGCCATTATTCTTATGCTTATTATTTATTCTTATTTTTTTTCTTGCTACACTTCTAAATGAAAATGGGACACATTTGTCGCTCGATATGTGGACTTTTTTCTCGGCCTTCACTTCCTTTTTCCTGTTGAAAAAGTACCAAATGGTGCTTTCCCCGCGTCTGTCATCGATCAGGGGGAGGAGTTTCCTGTGCTTAGATTTCTTACCAGGTGCACAGCGATTGTGGCGCTGGACATGCGTCGCCCTTTTCTTGGGGAATTTGACGTTCTCCCACCAGGGGCGATGGACCTGCGCGTCTCGCATGTTGAGTGCGATGGATTCGGCTTCTTGCACTGCCTTCAACTTGGCCCCTTGTACTGTATCCAGCTTGTCCCCTTGTACTGGATCCAGTTTGATCCCTCGTGCTGCCTCCAACTTGGCCCCTTGTACTGTAT
>NW_008481839.1:437832-454392 GCF_000524495.1 Plasmodium inui San Antonio 1
TTTGATCCCTCGTGCTGCCTCCAACTTGGCCCCTTGTACTGTATCCAGCTTGTCCCCTTGTACTGGATCCAGTTTGATCCCTCGTGCTGCCTCCATCTTGGCCCCTTGTACTGCCTCCACCTTCTCCCTTCGCGCTGCCTCCAACTTGGCCCCTTGTACTGTATCCAACTTCTCCCTTCGCGCTGCCTCCAACTTGGCCCCTTGTACTGTATCCAGTTTGGCCCCCTGCGCTGCCTCCAACTTGGCCCCTTGTACTGTATCCAGTTTGGCCCCCTGCGCTGCCTCCAACGTGGCACCTTGCACTTCCTTCATGTTTCCCTTCCCCCCCACGGGGAAGTAGGACAGAATGCTTCTAATGCCAAGGTTGTGGAACGCTTCGACGCTCACAACGTCGGAGCACACCATTTGAACGCCCCTGATGTCGCTTAAGCTGCTAACCAGGGAATCAAATTGGTAAATCACTTTGAAAAAATATACAAAAAAACTGTCTGTGTAATGGCTGAGCTCAATTTTGCGGATGAATTTGTTGACCTTTCCCTGCCCCAAATATTTCACCAGATTCACATCTTCTTCTTCATCCCTGATAGAAAAATACACATCTAGATCCTTGGCTTTGAGCTTTCTAATCCTTAATCGGATATAAAACTGCTTTGCCATATAATAAATGAGAAAATAAAAATCGTTAATGTTTTGGAAGCGTACTCCATAGTTCACACTTACAGTTGCGCACTTTTTCCCGTCAATTCGATCGCAATCTTTTCTTTTTAATTTTATGAAAGTGTCTTCCGACAGGTCATCACCTGCTAAGGCAGGTGCTCTCCCATCCACAGGCAAATAATAAATGTTGAAATGAACAAATTGGCCATTAGAATAATTTAACTGTCTTAATACGTCCAAGTAGTGTTCGTTTTTTTTGTAGAAAAAGAAGAATCTACTTATCGGGTGGATGATCCGATCGAAGAAGGTATTCGTTATGTGTTCCAAATTGGATCGGTTGGCTTGGACAAACATGTTAAAAATGGAATCCACCTGTGGGTTCCTTTTGTCCTTCATGGCGTCTAGGAAGTACAAATCGGAGAGGTTGGAAGCGGTGCAGTGAGAAGTGGTGCAGTGAGAAGTGGTTAACTCAGAAGTGGTTAACTCAGAAGTGGTTGACTCAGACGTGGTTGACTCAGACGTGGAATTAACTTGGTTGCTTGCCGCGACAGCCGAGGCGAGATACTCATCGAACAGATTTTTCAACTCTGCTGAACTGAATGGAGCCTTCTTGGGTGGGTGCCGCTCAGCGGCGTAATTCTCTTCCCTGACTAGATCGTCCCCCTGTTCGTTACGTGCCGCTCCCTTCTGGTCACCCCTAACAGAATCCAGGTGACATTCTTGCATCGCGCGTTCCTTCTCAAAATTACCTTCCGATGTGATACTGTTGACATGTTCCTTACGGTTTATCTCTCCCTTTGTTTCCTCCTTTGTTTCCCCCCCGAGGAAATACTTCCCCATGATAAATATACAAAAATGATGGTAATAATCAAGAAATAGAAACCTTTTTTTGCAAAACGCTACAGCTTTCCTAGACATGGACAAATTGGAGGAAATTCCTATCGACACACTAAGCTTGGTCAAATTGTAAATATCATCCGCTATCTTTTTAGCCGTCAAGAAAATCTCCTCTTCAGTTTGGTAAAATAATTGCAGAATGGACTCATCGATTGATAATACCCTCACATTTTTTGAGTAGTTCATGAGGATGAGTAGAAACAAATAACTACACCTTAGGATGTTGGAAAAATCATATTTCACAAATCGTATGTTTTGTTTATGCATTTTGGTGACTTCCCTTTTTAACATCCCCTTGCGAATTTTGTTTTTCCTGCCCCAATAATTGGTAGAACTTATAACGCTATAACTGTCCTCCTTCTTCAAGCTGTGACACACACATAATATTTCGTGGCTGCCTATTTTTCTGTTTTTTCCAGACTGTTCACATGCGCCGTTGACAGTTGCATTTAGGAAGTAGTTGTCGAAGTCAATGTAGATGTAGACGAACTTCCGCTTGTCCTTTTCGTTTATGTCTTCAAATTTAAAAAACTCGCGACTTAGGTAGTTCCAGTTTCCCAGAATGTATAGCCTGGAGTTGTGGAGGTAGTCATACACGGGTTTGATTAGTTTTTCCGCGACATATCCCTCGGTGGAGAGGTGGTTATGCCCGTTTTCGCTTCCTCCCCCGCTTCGTCCTACTCTTTCTTCTCCTCGTCCGCTTTGTCTTGTGCTTTCTTCTCCTCCTCCGCCGCTTTCTCCTCCTGCATTGCTAACATCCTCGCTCTTGCTGTCGAACCGCTCGGCTTGCTCCTCCCCATCTGCTCTCCCCTCCACTGGAGCGACTGTTGGAGAGCCCACTTCCTGCTGACTATTCCTCTTCAACACAATGTTGAAGAAAAAATGAACCATGTCATTTTCCCATACGTTCTTTACATTTATATTCAGATGGCTCTTTTTTTTAATCCAGTTAATCTCCTCCTCACTCAGGTGACTCAATATTTTATGCTTCCTCGAAAACTCTTCAAACGTGTTCTTGTTGATGTACAGATTGGGACCCACACCGGGGAAGGCGTTTTCCTTTAATTCCTTCTTCAGGTAAATTTTGCGCAGCCTTCTGAAATACTCAGACGAGTTACACACAATGAACTTCTTCACATTTGCATAGCTCATATGCATGTTAAGCATTAACAAGTGTTTGTCGATGGGTATGCGATCCCTTGGGGTTTTCACTGAAAAGGAGTCATTACCTATTACACCGTTTTTCGAAGAACTTCTCAGAATAGAGTCGCCTCCCTCCTCGCAGTGAGCCGAAACGGAGATGCATTTCGGTGCACGCAAATAGGAAGCAACTAAGGAAGGCATCTTCCCCGCTGTACGCACTTGCCCACTGGTGCGCCCCCTCCACCCTTTCAATGGAAAGAATTCAGTTATCTGTCGACAGTTATTACGTAGCACTGAAGGTAAGTAGGACTGCTCGGGAAATCTGCACTGAAATTTCACGCAATCGAAAATGTACCTGTCTTCCACGATAAAAACTTTCGACTTTTTAATTCCCTTTTTATAATCCATGTACTTCTTTGACCCTAATGCCATATTGTTGCTAATTATGTGAGTCACCTTGCTTGTTAAGGCATTATGTATAAACCCCCCATTCTGTATAATCATTATTTCTATCTCCTCCTTCTTGTTGATGTAGGAAGCACGAACAATTCGCTTAGGCGTGGACACTCTTTCGTAGCTTTTCATCAGGGTATCAAACTCGCTTCTTTCCCTACTTGTATATTTATCTTCCAAACTTTCTACCGAATCGTAGTGGGTGCTTTTTGTTGGAGTCCTGTCTAAATTTATCTCTTCTTCTTCTTCAACGGGGCGATCGTGTAGCTTTGTGAACTGTGCCCTTTCAAAGTCATTACTCCAGGAGTTAACATAATTATTGTTATCCCCGAAGTGGCAGCTGTTATAGGGCGTACTACATTTCGCCTGACTGTTCAGGCTGTTGTCATACCTGTCTACTGTCCTATCTTCCGCAGGGTTGGTGAAATTATTCCATTCGCTATGGAGGCCCCCTTTGTGTCCCTCGCCCCTGTGCAGAGTTGTCCTTTGGTAAGGGCTCTCCCTCTCCATCTGCCCCTCATCTTCTGCATACCTGCTGTGGCCCTTATTAAACGAGTCGTAAATCGAAAGGAGACTTACAAAATCGTCAATGTAAAAATGACAGTTGGTGAACAGAGGGCGACTGTGCCTCGAGTCTTCGCCGTTATGCTTGTTATCCTTCCTCTTTGCTTGCTCTATCTCTGCGCTATATTTTTCGTTGTAACTCAGCGGTGTTTTCTGGTCCTTTAGCCACATGTATTTGCTGAAGCTCTTCGTACCTCCATACTCGAGCTTCATTTTGCAAGGGCATCTTGTGTGGGCGCCGGACAGCGTGAAAAGGGATGTCTGAACCGGAAAAAACAACGTCCGTGCAAGAAAACAGATCACCGAATGATAAAATGGACCCCCAAGTGATAAAATGGACCTCCGAATGGTATAATGCAACCATGGAGTGACAAAATGGATCCAAGAAGACACACCAAGGACGCGAGAACTTCCCTCGTTCTGTCAATCCATGCACTGGCAATGGCGCCAATGAAGAGGGCAAAAAACGAAGTTGTCACAGTTGTGTCTGGCCCGGTTTGGAGCGCCGAAGGGGGAAATTCTTCGGTCTCATGCAGGCGTGGCTCCCCCACAACTTGGGATCTGTTTCCAGCGAAGGTTGCGATAATATACAAACCGCTTCGTCAATGTAGAGGGCTGCAAACAGGGACGCCAAAGCCGACTTATGGATTCGCCCAGAAGTGACATCCCCACCATCTCAAAACGCTTTCTTTTCCTCGCTCAGGAAAAAAAGACAAAAGTTGCTTCAACGCTGCGCGCGGCATTTGCCAAGCTGGTTGCCCGCAGATGTATTTAACACATGGCAATAAATGCAACTGATCTGACAGCACGCGATGTTGTTTTTTTTTATGTAAAAAAGACGGGGAAAGAACGAGGCAAAAACGGGAAAAAAGCGGGGAAGAAACGGGAAAAAAACGAGAAATAAACGACAAATAAACGGGAAAAAAGCGGGGAAGAAACGGGAAAAAAACGAGAAATAAACGACAAATAAACGGGAAAAAAGCGGGGAAGAAACGGGAAAAAAACGAGAAATAAACGACAAATAAACGGGAAAAAAACGAGAAATAAACGACAAATAAACGGGAAAAAAACGAGAAATAAACGACAAATAAACGGGAAAAAAACGAGAAATAAACGACAAATAAACGGGAAAAAAACGAGAAATAAACGACAAATAAACGGGAAAAAAACGTGAAAAACGATGTGTATATAATACGTACATGATATATTTATATGTAATGTCCGTGGCGTCCATTTAATAGTCAACTAAATAGACAGAAAAATAAAAATTCAATGGTGCGGAAAGAAGCGTCATTGTCACATAAAATTCAAGTGTGCGCGGCGTCTTTCATTTGTTGGCAAATAACGTTGCCAAAAGGTGGGGCACAGAATTCGCGTCATTTTGCGCGAGGGGAAGTACAGTGTAGTTTTCCCCTGTTGATTAAATTTTCAGGGGGAGGGAGGGGGTGTTTATTTTCCGGCATTTAATGCCATCATAACGTATACGTGGTTACCGATTCTGGAGATATATATATTATATATATATTCTTATGTTCATTGAATTTTTTAAAGTGTGCATTTTAACTATCCCATTTTGGGGAAAAATACGCAAAAGTGAATTTTGCTTTTATTGTTCTGTTTTTTTATTTATGTATTTTCCTATTTTTTTATTCTTTTATTTTTTTAACCTTGTTTTTATTTTTTCCGCTTGGAGATTTAAAAAAAAAAAGAAAAAAAAAACTGCATCGTTTCGCTTCGTTGCCTTCTCTCGTTAACCGGCCACATCGGGGGATAACCCTTATTAAGGATAACCTCATCTCATTCGATATTTTTCCGTATATTTCGATTCCTCGATCTATGGAAATTATTCTGCGCGACGCGCTGTTCCCCCTGCGTGTCTCCGCACATTTGATTGCACATGGTCCGTGACAAACTGTATTTTTAACCTCCGAACTGGCAACGAGTGTACACACGCAAATTTATTAATTTACTCTGGTCAAATTTTTCACATGAAAAAGCTCTCCTCGCTTTCGCTATGTCCTAGTCTTGCCCTCCATACATACATTAATATATATATATGTATGTATGTACTAGTGTGTACATACGCTTATGCGTACAGGAGCCAGCGAAATTCCAAACTGAGATAATGCCCCCCCTGTTGCCCCCTTCTTAAACCTGCCTTTTTCATTCTTGCCAAATAAAGATGAATTTACTAGCCATTATTCTAACGAGACATGTAGATGATATCATTTTCCTTTGTTCCGCCACCGACTTAAATGCGTTAGGAAGAGAGACAAAGCGGTCCCGTTTAAGCGGCCCTCTTAAAAGTGCGCCCTCTAAACGGCACAATTTAAAAGGGACGCTCGTTACATGGGCCTAATTTCGCGCACGTGAAGGAGCTCCTCAAATGGGCATCTCATGGCAGCCTGCATTTCTGCGGAGTGCATTATATGAGTAGTTGGGTACCCGCCCCCCACTTCGCTACCTTCGTCTCTTCATGTGATCCCCATTATTATTTTTGCCCCTCCACCCCCCTTTTCTTGCCATTATGCAGATATTCTTTTATAAAAAAGAAGGCCTTCAAAGAAGCCGCGTTTTTTGTAGCGAGGACGGTTCCGTCAAGGGTTGGCAAAGACGGCGATGTCGCCTTCGCATCTGTTGGGGTGTCCGCGTACCGCCCACTGCATTGCATTATAAAACGCACAACATGTGTTCCTTTTCTCCGATCACCCTTTTGTTACTATCCCCTTCCGTGCAGATCGAATACAACACGAAGGAAATCATCACACATGAAAGCAACACAGTCTTTGCAATCAAATTTTCGGATAATATCTGCCCGGTTGTAATATCTACGGAGGATTACCCAGAGAGGTAATTTTTTTTTGTTTTTCTTTTTTCCTCCATCTTCTGCGTCGCATTTTGTTAAGGGGTTGAAAACAGGAGGGAAATGCATTTCCCCTTTTTTTTTTCTTTGACACAGAGTGGCCTTCTACATGATTAACGAAATTTACATGGACTTTATTCGCACCATTCCGAAAGATGTGTGGTCGGAGGTGAAGGAGGACAACAAAATTGCTTTTAATTTGAATTCATATCTGTCCAAGTATAAGGTGAGTCATATTGAGAAGGCTTTAAAAAAAAAAAAAAAAGGAAAACAAAGGAAACAAAACGAAACAGTTGCCTCCCAAACATGTGCACAGTTAACTCGTTCTCCACGGAGACGTATGAGCTCCGTGCATGAAGAGGTATCAACACTGGACGGTGATATTCCTTCCCTCTTAGGACCCACTGACCTGTGATGCCATAGCCCAGACGAACATGAAAATCAGCGAGAACATTGTAAACGTGAAAGAGACTCATTGGGGGAAGCGTATCTGTTTGGGCCCCCTCCTGAAGGGTCTGACAGGCATATGCGTCCCCCTTCTCATTTTATCTTATGTCTGCAAGCTGGATAGGGAAGAGGAGCCCGACATCTCGACTAAGTCTTGCCCTTTGAAGGCGCCATGAAGAATGGAAGCAGTGTACATTATTTTTTTTTTTCTTGCCTTTTCCCCCTCCTCCGTTTCGCAGGAAAAAGTGAGAATAACTATGGACGCACTCATCAGGAACAGGGAAAATTTGGATGTCCTCGTCGACAAGAGCAAGGATCTTTCGAGTAAATTCACCAGATCGTTATTCTCCCCTTTGGAAAAGGGGGGGACGATGGGGCCTATCTCTTCTAGGCCAGGATGATCTGCACATTTTCTCTTTGCTCAGCCCTTCCATGCAGCTAGTTCTTTAACTTTAACCGCTTCATTTCTCCGATCCACGCACACGGATTTTTTTTTTTTCTCAGGTACGACTAAGCAGTTATTTAAGCAAAGCAAGAAACTTAAAAGGAAACAGTGTTGCAGGATTATGTGATTTTTGAATCATTTCTTTTTCAATTACGAGCATTTTTCCGTCACTTTTTTTTTTTCTTTTTTTTTGTCATTTTTGTTGCGCAATTTTTTGCACATAAAAAGTTGTCTCTGGCCAATTTTGATTTTCTCCCTATAGAAAAAAAGGTCTTTTTAATTAAAAAGAAAACACATAAATATACGTAATTTTGCTGATTTACTTTTTCCAAATCGGAAAATGCACACCGATTCGTTGTAGTAAGTCTACATTTTTTTTTGCTTCTCCCGCGTCCTTTTCAAATGAAGGAAGAGGGCTCCTTGCTGGCGCGTTAGTATTGGGACTTGATTGGATAAATTCGTACGGGTGGGGGTAAAAAGGAACGGAAAAAAAAAGACAGAGTTTCTAAAAAGAGCTCCTGCTTCGATAAGCGATTGCCTCGACAAGCAGTTGCTGCTTCGCCAAAATGTACCCATGGTAGCTGCGCAATTCATCACGCCCTGTTCCGTGTGCAGAAAGGGGACAAGCACAAAGCTAGATAAACCTACGAAGCAGGGGGACACCGACACGGTCGAAATATTCATACGGCAGTGGGGTTCGAAGCACGTGTGTGTACTGGACTCAACTCCGATTGCATAGGGCAAGACAGTCGAAAAAGCATTCGCAAGTCTACGGGGGCAACCCTTCCTCCCCTCGGCCGATTCGGTAGATTGTACGAACCGTGTTCACGCCATCCCGATGAAGGGGCAAGGCGAGGGGCGGAAAACTGCCACGTACAGCCCCATAACGGAGAGTCTGTACCTCAAGCTGAAGGACCCACTGGGACCATATGTCAATTTAGGCAGCTCCCCCCCGTCGAGCGAAAAAAAAAAAAAACTCTACAAACGAATAAGCTTCAGTAGCTTCTCAAATACGACATGTAGCGACATCCAAAAGCTTAACAGTTACCTGCCGATAGAAAATAATATCGTCCTGTTGTCTCTGGGAAATTATTCTTTCAAAGTTGGACTGATAAATAAGTACGACTGCAAATTACAAAGCTTGCGGGTACCCCAAATGGAATTGATTGAACCATGGAAGGAGCTCGGTTATGCACACCCTCCATATAAGAACTACGATATTGTGGAAGAGTGTCTTTTCCACTGCTTCAGTAATTTTTACAAAATAAATTTAAAAGACAAAGATTTGTTTATTCCCTTTTCTAGCACAAATAATACGCATGATTTTTCCACCCTGGGGGATATCCTATTTGACACATTTCAAGTCCAGAGTGTGACCTTTAGGGAGCCTTCCTTTCTCTCTTCACTTATCATTTTGGAGAACCTGGCGAAGGAAAGACAGGAGGGGCAACACGGGCGTGAGGTCCTACTTTATAGAGATGATCAGAAGGACTCCCCTACAAATTGTGACCACGCCGGTGATACCGTCGGAACGGGAGGCGAAAAAGGCAAAAGAGAACTTACCTCACCGCGGAAAAAAATAGTGGGGAGGGAATCATACCCTGGGGGTCAGGGGCCATACCCGGAGGAGTGCCTCGCCAACCTACAGGCTTTAAACTTGTTCAATTTCACCGCTATCCTAGTCAACATTGGAAGTACTAAGACGACCTGCACACCTGTGATAAATGGAATCCCACTGCCCGACCTGACAAGCACTTACCACATCGGGGGGTACGACATAGACAATCAAATTTTCGATGAGATGAAAAAGAATAAAAGCTACCAAAAAGACATATCAATGGAGGCTGCAAAAATTGCAAAGGAGAAACGGGTATTCACTCCGAAAAGTAGAGAAGACTGTGGTTATCTTTCCCTACTTTACGATCGAAATCCGCGAAATTATTTAGTTAGCTCCTTCGAGTTACACTTTAATAAAATATCCTCCTCAGCTGTAGCCTCCACGGAAATATTTTTCTCTCCATGTCATTTGGGAAATTACTTAAAAACGGAATCGTACAAGCAGCTACACACGTACGATGTGAACGAAGGATTTCCTTTGAGCGGGTCTGGCAGCTGGATCCCGAACTCGACTATAACGGAGTCCCCCCCCAGTTGGAAAGCCAGCCTGAGCTCCGCCCTCACAGAGAGCACCCTCCCCTGTGTAATTTACGAAACCATTCAAAGGTGCCCCATCGATACGCGAAAGGAACTATTTCAAAATATTTACCTCACGGGGGGATCCAGCATCATCAGGGGCTTTCGTGAAAGATTACAAAATGAATTGTATGACTTTGTGAAAAGGAAAAACTTTTACAGCAACCTTTGTATCAATGTGCATGGTGTGCGGAGAAGGATGCTGCAGAAATATGCCACCTACTCGGGGGCTCACTACTTTCTGGAGCTGTTCGATTATCACAATTATCAGATCACACGGGCGGACTATCAGGAGTGTGGGGACAGCATCCTTGAGCGTGTGAGTCTGCAGGGGAAGCTTCTCTTCTAGGCCTCAGCAGAGGGAACTTGTTTTTTAGTCCTTTTTAGGCTTTTATAGGCCTTTATTTTATTTTTTTTTTTTTAATTTTTTTTTTTGACCGCCATGAAAATGGGGGCTCTTGTCCGGCAGTAATCCTACAGATGGTTCCATCCCGCATAGCGAAGACGGCCATGTCGAAGTAGCGTTACATTTGGCTTTTCCAAATGTCTTCCCTACTCCGCGCGTGCTGCTGCACAGTTTTGTTTCCGTTGAGTGACGGCCACTTGGGGGGAGGGGGGGAAGTGGGGGCACCTCAACGCTTGTTCGGTTATCCATTAGCTAGCTAGATATCTATTTATTTTCATTCTCATTTTTGCTGTTTACCCTTTTGCATCCATTTCGCTCCGTCGATGTCGCATTTGTACTTTCTCTTTCCCCTCCCTGACTTTTCAAAAAAAAAACACTTACCACTCTTTAACAGTAAAATGGGTTGTGACAAATCTGCCTTAACGGGGGAATGCCCATTCGGGGGGGTTATTTTCCTGGTGGGGGATTCCACCCCTCCGGGGCGCTGCTGCCCTTAGCCAGTAGCCACAACATCAAATAAGGGAGGCACCAACAGGGGAGCTCTTTCCCTATTGGGAGAAAATCCCCAGCTGTTGATGGATGCTTAAATATATTGCACAAAAAAAGGTTGAGAGGTTGCATCGTCTACGTATCTGCTCCTTTGTCATTTTTTTTTCTCTTCTTTTTTGAAGGTAAAATCCACCCGAAGGAAGCAGTGCCCGATCAGCCTTTTACGAAATCCATACGTGTACGTACTCTCTGGATGTGGCACATAAATTGGCAAATTTTGGCAAAAAAAAAAAAAAAAAAGATGAGGTCACTGCCCCCACAGTTGCATTTTCTCCGTGCGGGAACAAAATTCAAAACGTTTCTTTTCGAGGGAGGCGTATCTTCCACCCATCTGTTTAAGCGTTTATCAAAGTGTTTCTTCCCATTCATCTATGCAAACCGCAAAGGGAGGCTCTACAAATGGTGAGTCGCACAATTTATCCCCTCTCCGAGCATGTATATATCAGTGCTTAATGCGGCAGTTGGAAAAACTATACATTGAGGAAGAGCTATTAGGTGGCCCCTATACATGTATGCGTACACGAGGAGAAACGCCATCCCCATTCTGATTGGGTCATTGGCCGGATTGACAATAAGCTACCTATTCGCCAACAGGAGGGAAGTGCGAAAATGTTTGGCGTGCACGGTGGAAAGAGCCATAGGCAAATGGAAAATGAGAAAATGTTCCCGTCCCCCCCAAGATGGCAGAAGGATCTGCAGTAGCGATGAACAGAGGGGTGAACGTGGCGAACATGGCGCACCTGGCGAAGGGGAAGACATCCCAGAAGGGTGCCCGGGCATGGAGAACGAACAAGCGGGGAAGTCCAAAATCTGCGAGGGGTGCCCCAATCGAAAAATCTGCAACGATCCAGAATTGAAGAAAGAAAAGGAGAAGGAAAAAAATCAAATTTTTAATCAAGTCCAAGAAAATTTAAAAAATATAAAATATAAAATTTTGGTCCTATCTGGAAAAGGAGGAGTCGGAAAGTCGACAGTAGCAACACAGTTAGCCTTTTCATTATCTTACCTAAACTACGATGTAGGTCTTCTCGACATAGACATATGTGGGCCGTCCATCCCAGTCCTAACGAAAACAGTGAACTGTGATGTTAACTATAGCATGAACGGATGGGTTCCGATTTATAAAAATAATTTGTCCATTATGTCTGTGGGATATTTACTGCCAAATTTTGATGACCCAGTTATCTGGAGGGGTCCCAAAAAAAATGGATTAATTAAACAATTCTTATGTGATGTGTACTGGAAGAGTTTAGACTTTTTAATTATAGACACCCCCCCAGGAACCAGCGATGAACACTTAACCATCTGCTCCTATTTAAAAAATAATTTAGATGGGTGCATAATAGTTACTACTCCACACATTTTATCCATCTGTGACGTTAAGAAAGAAATCGAATTCTGCAAAAAGACAAATATCCCCATTTTGGGCATAATAGAAAATATGTACCAATCCGTTTTTGTTTCCAACTATACTGTGGATAAAATGTGCGCAGAAATGAAGGTAGACTATGCCGGTAGGATAACCTTTAATCAGAAGCTCATTGATGCTTGCCAGCATGGGGTTGGCTGCTGTGATTTGGATGTCCACAGTTCATCCTCCAAAGAAATTTTTCAACTGTGCAAGTTTTTCATCCAGAAGATTCTACAAAATTGTCTCCACGTGCCGGCCTCCTCGGATGAGAAGAATCAACTGGCCCATTCGATGAAGTCTCCTAATTGCCACGATACGGAGGAGACTCTACAGCAAAATGGGGAACCTCATCAGTCCGCCTCTTCACAAGTGCAGATGCTTTGCCAGTTATTAAATCAAATTAGCCAACTCGTTGAGGAGAACCCCCAGTGAAGTGTCGAATTTGATTTGGAAACGGGGCGACGTCACTTGGGTTGCCCCAATGAGTGGCGAATTTGACTTGCCAACAGGACCACTTCAATTGAGTTGCTTTCTATTTTGGGTTGCATCGCGAGGGGGCCAAAAGCGCACACACAAAAAAAAAGGACATAGGGCAAGGAGTTGCGTTTTTATGCAAAGGGGTGCAGATCAGCGGGATTTCACGTTCCACTTTCACCTTTTTCAGCATGCACAGGATTACACATCCCATGTTTGCTTTTTCCCGCTTGCTCACAGCTGCGCCGACCCCGTGGGGTGCACGGCACGGCGCTACGGCTCCACCGTAGTGCATCGGGCGATCGTGGCAGCCCCATTTCAAATTGCTTCCGTGCAGAATGTTCCGTATGCGGGAGGGGGTTCAAGTGGCGGTCGCCTTTTGCGCACCCGTTTCGCTTGTCCCGTTCGTTGCCTTCGATTTGTAGTACCTGCGGAGGGGGGAAATGAACATGGGGGTGAAGCGGCGGAGCAGTTGAGACCGAGCAGATTCGCGGCCGAGCTGTTGCGACCGATTGGGCGCATACGTGCACATAGGGGATCAATCCGTGCGATAACCCACTTCCGGCTCGAAGCTTTCCTCTTCGTGCGCTTACTTCCTACTCTCGATGTAGTACGAATTGGGGTGATTTCCCACCCCGTCGGCAGACGACCCGGGGTGCATTTCCATGAAAAACTTCACACAAGCCATCTGGTATTCATTGCTCTTTTTCAAAGGCATGATATTCCTGATCTGATCATCAGTCAGGCCAAAGAAAAACAGAAGGCTCCTCAAGTGACTTTCGTCAAAGTTTTTAAAGGGACACCCATGAGTGTCTCCACTTGACGGAACAGGAAAGTTATTTATAATTTTGGAGCAATTATAGGGGCTAAAATCGGTCTTCTTCCCCTCCTTCCCATACATATAGCGTATAGTATATCTATGCTCCTTATCGAATTTGTCTGGCTGTAACCATATGGATCGATTGGAGTGGATGTTTTCCTCCAATGTCATTCCCGCCCCTTTTAAAAATAGCCACAGCTGTTGCCTTCCCCAATGTTTCAAATGTTTCTCTTTTAAGAAATTAACAAAGATTCTACGCATACAAGGGGGAAAGGACTGCTTATATACACTATAAAGATTCTGTGGCATTAGCCTCGTCTCCTGTGTGTGCTCATAATTTTGGCGGTAATCCTTTGCCACATATGCTTTGGGCAATGCCGCCAGGAAGGAAGATATTCTGCTGTCATTCTGTACGTTAAGAAGCAATTTCTCATTTTGATCTAAATGTTTGAAGGACTCCTTAATGTTTATTTTGAACTGAGTGACTAAGATAGCGTCCAGGTATATGTCTGGAACGTATGCGATGGCTTTATCAACACACACTTTGTGATCTTTGATTAGAAAGTAAGCATCTGGAAAGAAGGGAATTTTAAATACTTTCTCGATGGTATCTCTATTAGGGATGAAGGACGTATATTTTTCCCACGCTTCATCCTTAGCCCCAAAGGACGATATGACTGGTTTGGAAAGAAATTCGTAATTTAAATCTTCCCTCTTTAACAAATGAATTAATCCTCTTTCACTCTCTCCAAGGTTATGTGAATTCAGTACATTAATATTTTTTAACTCGTTTAATCGAAATATGAATAATTTTAATTCCTGCTTTAAAAACCACTGCTGTTTTTCTTTGTCCTTTGCAAAAGCTATTCTTAAGATGTAATGGGACAACAAATCGGTCATGATTATATTTTCCATCTCTTCCTTGCTGTAATTTTTCATCGACTGAATTCCAAATTTATATTCGAATATTTTTTGTCTGATTTGTTTATTTTTATTATCATTGTAGTTACTCACTGAGGTATCTCTGTCCAACCTCCCTTTTGAGTTAAATGTGTCCTTTTCCTCCTCCCCGCTGATAGTACATGTGTCCAAGAACTGCAACAAGGCCAGTCGCTTTGCTCCTATTTCTTGAAAGTCACTTAAACTGCAGTACCCAAAAATGGGCGGATACTTGTATAGACTTATGGGCATATTGAATGGGTATATGCACCCATAGTAATCAAAAAAGTTTTTCTTCTTTTCATTGCTGTTAATTTCGTAATTCTTTATCGTAATATTTTGTAGTTTCTTCTCGTTCACCCTTCCCTTTTCGACTGGGGTCCCGTTGATGGATCTCTTTCGCACGATCATTTTGGTCTATCTGGTTGAATGGTCAGCCAAAGGGTCTAGGGGATGGGGGAAAATATATCAACGAAGAGTGCGTATATCGGGGTTGTCCCTATCTGTGTGTTATCTGCGCGCGCTTGGCTCCGTACCACTTGGAAACAGGAAGGGGTTTACGCCTCAGTTATTCGAAAGCGGAGTGGCGGCTGCACACATTTTACACCAAGCACATTACTGTGGGGAAGAGAAGCGTGGAATGGTCATGGAAACAAATGTGTGCTTGGCGGAAAGCCTTCCGCTTAAAAGGCCAAATGGCTCCTTCCAATGGCCTGTGCTACGCTCCCGTGATGGGGTAAATCTTCTAAGTGAGTGTGCCTCTCGAGGCGAATCATATAACAAATAAAAATGGTTTCTTTTTTCTCTTTGGTCGCTCATGTGGGCCTTGTACCACTTCGTGCGAAGCGTTTATTACTTTGCGACTTAGCCGCTTCACTGCTTTGATGTGCCCCTCCACAATGACCCTCTTCAATTGCCACACAATTGGTGCGATTTTTTTTCTTCGCCTTCTTTTAGAAAAAGGTTCAAAAAGGACTAGCAATTTCTATCCCTTTTTGGAAAATTTTAATGCGTATTAATCGAGCACCACTGGAGAAGAAGCAGCAAAATTTTTGTCTCCATAAAAAAAAAAAAAAATTAATGGACGAGTGGGGGTGCGCAAAATGGGGAAAACGGCGCGGGTATCAAGAGCGCAAGAAATCGGTGGATTGTGTACCTTCTGAGATGGAGAGCGGCGGCGGGGGGGGGATAGGGGCCAAGAAGCGCAAATACGATATGCGCTTCCATAGATGCTGCATGATAGGCAACATCATGCAAATATACACACAAATGAAGGCAGCTACGGTGACCTCCCCTCACAGCACACCTTTATCTCAATCCCCAGTGGTCTAACTCCTGCCCACGTTTTGGCAAACAAATTAGCCCCTTCTTTTTCGTGTTTCCTCGAATGGGGGCGTCCTCCAAATGTCTATAATGGATGAGAAGCTTCCCCTTCCATTGGGAATCCCCTCATTCGAGGACATATGAAAAAAAGTCGTGAAAAAGGAACAGGGTAAGAACCCCCCACAGGGTCTAATTTTTTTCCCCCTAAAAGTCTGTGTCTGTGTTAGGGTCAATTTAGTGACGATTAAACTATTTATTGAGCCACCATTTTTGAAGCAGCCATTTTTAGAGAAGCCATTTTTAGAGAAGCCATTTTTAGAGCAGCCATTTTTAGAGCAGCCATTTTTAGAGCAGCCATTTTTAGAGCAGCCATTTTTAGAGCAGCCATTTTTAGAGCCACCATTTTTGGAGCAGCCATTTTTAGAGCAACCATTTTTAGAGGAGCCATTTTTAGAGCAACCATTATTAGAGCCACCATCTTTAAGGCATCCAATTAAAGGGGAAGCACCAATGATACATTTTTTAAGCAAATGTAGCACATGTTTCTCTGCCCCCCCGCCCAACTGAACAAGCAAACATGGGCACATATTATGGGGGGAAAAATTATCATCTGGTTCCTTTTATGTCACCATTTCCAATTTCTACACTGTTGTTTTGGCGTTTCTTTTTTGAGACACAAATGGGTGTATACATAACGTGGTACATTTAAAAGGGAAGGAGTTGCCTATGAGGTGTATGCCCATTGAGGCGGTTACATGATTAGGCACATTACCTGGTTCATTTCCCCAATTTTATGTAAACCGGGACAAATATGTTTCGACTGTTTTGTTTTTCTTTCTTCTGCTCTAAAGTGAGCCAAAAAGGGAGACTGAAAGAAACCGCCAGGCAGGCACAAGCGAGTGAACATGTACGTAAGCACACTGGAAAAATTAACGCACCATTGTGAAAGCATCATTTTAGTAATTTTATGTATGAA
>NW_008481839.1:454591-458054 GCF_000524495.1 Plasmodium inui San Antonio 1
AATATTTTATAAAAAGAAAAAACCTTCCTATTTTTTCTGAATTGGTCACATAATGGATGGGACTGGCAGAAGTGGAACGGTAAATGGCGCTTTTCTTCGAAAGAAAAAAATTACACAAAAAGAAAAAAAGATGGAATGGCTACTAGAGCACTACACAATTAGGAGAAAATTAGTTGCGAAGAGAGCTTCTACATTTTTGTCTTCGCCGAACGGGTGTAAAGGCACACCGGGTAGGTGTGCCCTATATCGTGGGCGTCTGACACACACACACATGGGCACATGAACGGATGAGTAAAAATATACACACACACGTGCGTGATTACTCTTTTTTCATGAAGCGGAAAAAGAAATGGCGAAAAATACTATATGAAGACCAGGGATACCAGGACAACTATGTTCACAGCAGTTTTATGAGCTCCCTCTTGACAAACTGTAAGCAGAATTTAAACCATCGCTTTAAAAGCGTCACTTCGATGTGACCCATCGTGGAGGGGAATAAGAACGTATTGATTGGGCTCACGTCACCGTTCTTTTCGCCTCATTCTTTTTAACACTTCCCTGTTTCTTTCGTTCCATTGCCTTTTCCACTTCGTTGCTCTTTTCATGTCCTTTTTCTGCCATCCCCCGTCAGTCGGCATCAAGTACAAGTATTCCCAGGTCTGTCACAGCATGCTGTGTGTGAATCACCAAATAATCGTCGTGATGTTTCTCTTGCTGGCGTATTACTGCATCGACAAAAATATAGCGTCGAACAGGTAGGCCTTCTTCTCGAAATGGGTCCATGGGCCGAAGCAACGGCTCAGCAACGCGCCCAATTTCTTCTCCATCGCCCTCTCACAGGCTAATATACGCAGCCAACATCACCATAATAATACTCAAGGAGGTACTAATTTACCAAGTCCATAAATCGATCAACTGTAAGATGAAAGAGAAAAAAAAAATGAAGATGAATAAGTAAAGAAAAAAACGAATAAGGATATATATATATTCCCTCACCCCTTTATAGGCTCCTTTAAGAATATTTTAGACACCATAATTATTATCGGAATAATATGGGTAACATTTTTTTTTTCCACTACTTCAAAGATTAACCTTTTGATTTCCCTCCCACATTTACATGCACACCCATCCGTGCATTATATGTTTTTTTTTTCCTCTCCCCCGGAAGATTTTATCCCCCGTGTTAATTAGCCTAACCCAAACGCACAGCGACGACACGGTGTATTTGGTTTCCATACGTAAATAAGCATTTGTATTTAAATGCCTCATATTTATTTCGTTTTTCTATTATAAGAATTTCTTACTTTTCTCGGAAGCGTTATGCATGTCACATGTTTTTTTCTTCCCTTCCTCTTTATGAACGCAAGTGTTGCTGCTCATTCATCTTATGTTTCACAATTACGGATTTATATACGAGTAAGCAAGAGAGTGAACTATTGGTTATGGACACATGCTGCTTGGTGTAGCTATCCGTGCGTCTAAGTGGGTACATTTGAGTGATGTTAGCGAAATGACCTCTTAAGCGCCTTTTTTTTCCCTCCTGTCACCACATTAGGAAAAACGAAAATATAGATATATTCGATTCTACTTCGCTAAGTTGTGCCGTCATCGCAAGTGTCATACTGGGTTCCCGCCTCGCATCCATCGTGCAGGTAACATTTTTGAAGAGGTGGACGCCTTAGTTATTTTTATTTTTTTTTTTTTTTATTTTTTTTTTGGGCCCATTTTTAGGGTGCAAGGAAAGACGCCCACTTTATGCATCGCTTATACCGCTAGAAACTTCCTTTTACTTTCCTTTGTAGATATTTTCCTTCCTCTTTTTTTCCTCCATGTAAGACAGCAAGAAGTTTTTTCACGACACCATTTGGTGATCGTCCTCGTTCTTTATTTATCAGAATGACCACGAGAATGAACTACATATAATGTGTTATGATCCAGAAGCATGATGTGAAAAAGTGTGCAACGAAGTACTTCCCCTCCCTTACACTGTGCTATGTACCCACGTGAGAACAGCACAAACGATACACATTTTATTTCGCTCCCCCTACTTTAGACTTTTTTTCTATGCCCCCTTTATCGTTCAAACCATAGCCGTAAGGAGGCGAATCGTCAAAGCGTTAAAATGAAACGACACTGTGGAGCTGCCCTACGGTGTGACTCCCCTTCAGAGTTGAGTTCATTTCATAATTTCGCTGTTGTTCCTCCCCCCTTTTTTGGCTTGCCCCACATTCAGTTAAAAAACATCAGTTACTACAACTACGTCTTATTCCCCCTGATGTTCTTAATTCTATCCCTCTGCATAAGAAGCATTTCCGCCATCCTGTTTTACTTAAACTTCCTCGGGTAAGTTTCTCATGCAGTGTATTTTCTCACATTGTGAAAAAATTTGCAACACTCCTTTGTTATCATTTCGCGCGTATGTGGGAGGTTGCTGCTTACATGTTCTCATGTACCTCCTCTGCATCTTCACACCTCCACTGGGGAGCTACTCTCACTTGAGAAATTGCCTGGTAAATTTTATTCCTTCCTCTCCTTTGCAGGCACATTTTCCTCATTTTTGTCGTTCCCGCGTTTTTCGTAAAGAAGCACAATTTGAAAACGTAAGTACCGGAAGGAGGGGAGACCCATACGCCTGGGTTGTTCGTATCCATGTAGGAGGTTATCCTCTCCTTCGACATACACACAAGTGGTTATGCCGGACCAGCGGCGTGTCAATCGACGTGACGCGAACCGTTGGGAAAAATCCCCACTCAATTCATGTCCCCCTTCGCCTCCACCCTTAGCAAACTCGAGGGACCGTGGGACATTTGCGCCTTCCCGTCAACAACAAAATAAAAACGCATAACAGTAGAGTAGGTAGTTTAACTCAAGTGGGGAGAAGCTCCCTGCCAATTTTGCATATCCAGGGAAATGAATTGCCCACCCCCAGTGTCCGCCCCCAGTCGTTTTGGCTTCTATACCATATGTAGAACGATATATAGGAAGCTTCTCTCCGCTTATCTTTTTCAACTGGCATGCTGCGATGCGATAAAGGGTCTCCTTAGAAGTACCTATGTAGGCATAGATGGATAGAAGTTTATGCAAGGAACCGCCCTGTTATTGCTTCCCCAATGGGGTAACCCGTGATGTGTAAAGACAGAAATGAAGGGGTACTCCCTCCCCTCTAATACATACACACAAGGGTAGCCGCATAAGAATGGCATGTAGGGGAGAACTCAGTTAGAGCTTTCTTTCAAGTGAACAAAACATTTGCCCATTTTTTGGGGAGAAAAAAATAAACGAAATGGTTTAATACGAACATGCGCACTTAAGTGATATCCTATTTATTTTTATTTTTTTTCTTTATATGACCCTACTACATTGTGCATATGTACTCGTTCATGCTTTGTTTTATTTCCTCTAAGGGGAAGTAAAAATTATTCGTATTTTTTTTCCTCTCCATGTTTGTGATGCGGGTGCATAG
>NW_008481839.1:458900-467810 GCF_000524495.1 Plasmodium inui San Antonio 1
ACGCCAAGGGGGAAACTGTCTAAACGGGGAATCCTGCGCGTGCACCGGGGTGGGTATCTCCTGCGCGTGAGACAACACCTGGCAGGTATACACACATGTGTATGTTTACGTACATTCGCATAATTCACCGGCGTGACAAAACGACGTCGTTATGTTTTTTCCCACCTACTGATCGTTTTTTATTTTTTTTCTTTTCAATTCTGAGGAAATCTGTGAATAGGAAAATTTCCCAAAATTATCTTCTCTCGCATTTTTTCTCCCAAACGGGGGGATTCATACCTTTTGTTATATCTTTTCTCTTGCGCATTTGTATGTGCGTCCATTTTGTTTTTCTCACCCTGTTGATTCTTCACGCCGCTGCTTAACTCCTTGCAACGATTGAAAAACTTGTTCTCTTGGGCAAAAAAAAAGAAAAAAAAAAAAATACGAGATGCGGAAGCGTCTGTGGTATTATAGCCTCATTGTGAGCAACAGGACAAAGACGTTTTTCTTTCTCGTACAACCAAGTACCAGGCTAAGATAGAACTTCCTCCTCGTCCAACGAATCGCGACCCACAATTTTGTTTCCCCATTTGGGAACAACTGAAGAAGTTTGAAACTCCTCGAAAAAGACACTTCTCTTGCGCCTTTGGTACATTATTGAGCCCCCAATTTGACAGCTCCTTCGAACATGCTAAGAGTGGCCCTTCCTTACCCAAACAGACATGAAAGGATATGCAGACCAGCTAGCTAATCATACACTCTTCCATTCTGTATTGCCCCTTTTTCCACATATGTAGATTCACCACTTGGGGCAAGACATCCTCAAAGCTGTTAACTTCCCTGCTGTCAGTAAAGCTTCAAATTACCGAGGGTGGTCCCCATTTTGGTTCTGGCGCCGCGAGGGGAATATCATAAAAAAGGAATGTAAAACAGAGCAACACAAGGTGAGGCAAAAGCGAACCGACGAAACTGGCCAAACCGACCCAACGCGACACTAGCTTGCCCCATGCCACCACTGCACGCATAAGGGGGGGTGTTATGCGGACGGCAAAACGGAGAGGTCCAAAACCTCACCTTCTTTTTTCCCCTCTTATATGCAAGGAAGCGTTTTAAAAAAAGTGAAAGGAATTACACCACCCTTCAGTTGCCTACGCGTAGCGACGAAGGGGGGAAAATAGGTTGGAGCGAAAAAGAAACAGAAAGGAAGTACAGCAGTGTAAAACGCGACCTCATAGCACAATCGCGCAACGGGGCGCAAAGGAGGAAGCGCAGAATAGGCAACGCCACTAAACCGCTTGGGTCTTCCCCCTCTCCCCCAAAAAAAAAAAAATAGCAATTTCAGGAACTTGGCAAAATTACCAAATTTATTCTAACAGGTTACGTAAAAAGGAAAAAAAAAAGAGGAAAAAAAATGTGACCACTTTGCGAGCAAATATTTCTTCACCGTATTGACTAACACTTGAGGTACATGTGCACAGCACGTGCGATCAACATCCGCGGTGTGAAGAATCGCCAAAAGGGAAAGCACAGTTGTACGGTATAGGGGAAGCAAAAAAAAAAAGAAAAAGAAAAAGAATAAAGAAAGGAAGAAATAAACACCAAGAGGGAAGAAGGAAGCGGCGCGGTGAAACGGTGAGACCGCCAAGCGGAAAAAAGCGAAATAGAACGGAATAGAACAAAATAAAACGAAATAAAACGAAATATAACCGAGTAAAACTCAGTAGAACTAAGCAGAACCAGCAAAACTGAACGGAGCAACACCCCCGCGCGCAACACACGCTTACACAAGGTGGAATTGGCGAGTCCCGCAGAATAAAACGTAACAGTAAACACAACATCGTTGGAGGAAAGATCAACAGGGCGCGAATGGGTGGTGCCCACCTCGGGTAGAGGACAGAGTTGCAACTCCTAATGATCGGTTCGAGTGGAACCAGGTAGCACGCGCAGATGGTCGTCCAGTTAAGTGCAACGGTAAACATCACGGTGAAAAAAAAAAAAAAAAACGAAAACGCAAGAAAAAGCACGAAAAAAAAAAAAAAAAAAAATCGAATTATTATTATTATTTTTTTTTTGTAACCACTGAGGGAAGAGAAAAATAAAGGAATAGAACAAATTAAAATATTTCCAACTATAACCAAAACTGGCAGTTCTAAAATTTCAACCTAGATCGAACTAATTCGTGCGAACCGGAGGAGATGTGCAACGGCAAAGGGGAAGAAACATAGCCAACAACAAAAGTAGAACGAGAGATATTACCCTAGCAAAAGGTAGAGTAAGAAACAATACCTTAAAAGAAGGAAGAAAAAGAAATATTTTCCTCAAAGAAGAACTTTTTTACACTCTCGAATGTCACCCACCCCCGCGGTGCACACAACGGCTTTTCCATTACCGGGCAACATCCCAGTAGTAGAACTTGCAGAAAGCAAGCGCGTAGGACCGGGGGAAGGAAAAAGAAAAAATAATAAATAAATAAGTAAAAGGAAACAAATAAATAAGTAAAAGTAAAGAAAAAAAAAAATCCAAAGATACATGTGAAAGTGGAACTCCTTTTAAGTAGCTGCCTGAAAGAAGGGAGTTTTCCGAAATGGAGGTCCAAAACGAAGTTGGCCAAAACCCAGGTGCACATTTAAAGAAGAAAAAAAAAAAAAAGCATGAAAGGAGGGGGAACAAACGGGCGCACGCTCCCAAGACGGATAGAGAAAAGGGGAAAAATGTAGGTAATAAGAAGAGTAGAAGAAATAGCAGCAACGAAAATGAGCCCACTAAACACCGCACGGAAGACCGCGCTGACGAGTACGCAGGTAACCCCATGCTCACCGATCAGGACAAGATAGCCCAGGCGGAAAGAAGCGACTACAAGGGGGTAGCACCCGACGAAAACCAGGACACCACCATGTCCACGTATGATGATAAGACGATGGAAGAAGCAGACAACACACAGCAGTCCGACGCCCATGACGTATGGATCGCACTTTGTAAATATCTCAATTGCATGCAGAAAAAGGAATACATAAATGAGGAAGATGCACATTCCGAATTAGAGGTGCCCCCAAATCAGTTTTTCACAAATTGTAACTTTTTTTGTAGTGAACATGAGGAGGATTATTCGACTGTCAATTCGGTGGAGACCAACAAGGGGGGGGGAGGTGTGTTCTGTTGGGGGGCCTCCCATCAGTGTGGTGAGAGTGAGGATGAGGGATGCGGCGCCGATGGAGAGACCGATGCTAATCACAGAAGCAGAAACGCGAACATGTCGAGCACGGATAACATTGGTAGCCACAAAGACAGGAATGACCCCATGGGGGGGGAATTTCCAGACGGGGGAGACCACAACACACACACACTGCACAACGCCGATGAGGAGAATGAGCAAGGAGAAAAACAAAAAACAAATATACGAATCATGAGCCAAGGGAAGGAAGAGTCACATTACAGGAGTGAGAACAACTTGACTACTTCGTCATCCTTATTTTCCAGACAGAAAAGTGAAAGAAACAATTTGGGCGACCCTTCTCACGGGATCACTCCTCTCGTCACTTGTGACCCCCTCACCAGTAGAGAAAAAATTGACAGAAACGTCATCTTCATGCAAGTAAGAAATTTCTCGCAAAAAATTGACGAGTACATTTCTGATGAAAAAATCTTCAGAGCGCAAAAGTTAATCCTGCACGTAAAAAAGTACGTAGAGCATTATATTAGCTATTTTAAAAAAATAAACGATGAAGAAGCTGTCCAAATGTTAACAGAGTATTATGAGGAGAACTGTACTGATAAGAAGTTCAGTTACAATATGAACAATTTAAAAGTCCATATGATGTTTTATTTTTTTAATTCTTTCCATTTGCATGACTTGTCCAGTGTCCTGCAAGATTATTCATACTATTTTTCGGTCGACAAAAATAATAGCGTATACTCTGACACGATGAGCAACTGGTTGGATAACAAGAATTCGCACACGGTAGGCGAAAATGCCAATATGAAGAGGAAATCTTGTAGGGTTCCCTCCGCCAAACACTCCGCTGACCAGTCTGCCGATCACCTCGGCGACCACTCCGACGGGGGTCTCCCTTGCGGCTCGTCCGCCATGGGGCTCACCTTGGACGGCGAGGTGCGCAGTGAGCAGAACGGCCAAGTGATCAGTGCGCAACATACTGATGAGGGAGGTGATCAAAGTGGCGAGGTTACAAATGAGGACCAACATGCGGATCGACATGCAGATCGGCGTGCAGATCAACGTTCGGACCGAGGGGAAGAGACAGCAGATGCCAACGAGGGCGCAGCAGGCGACCACCCCAGCGACTGCAACCAGGCCGAGGAGGACGAACAAGCAAATCAAGAAAGCCAAATCATTGTGGACAAAATGTATCACCACCAGTGCAACGATTCCAGCATCCTCAGCAGCAACAAAGTCTCAATCAGGAAGAAAAATTCCGAAGAAGAAACAAACATAAATACAAAAAAAAGTAATCGTCATATGGTTAAAATTATTAAGAAATATTCAAGACGATTTAGAAACTTTCGAAAAATGAAACAAAACAAAGAAGGATGGATTAAAGAAAATGATAAGTATTTGGATTTGTGGCACCGAGTGGATAATAACAATAACATTTCTATGCATATGCGGGCGAAGCTTCCCTACGAGGTCAACAAAATCCTGTCCATTATCAGCGAGACGGAGCTAAGCACGCACTGGGTGCCCTTTCTTACATCCTCTCAGAAAATCAAAAGCTTGTCGAGATGCAGCGCCATCATTGCGCAGCTTTATGAGTACCCCATAATAGGGAAGAAGGAGTCCCTGATGTACTGCCTAGGTGAGTGCAGCGCGAGAGCGTAGAAGCGGATAAACCGATAAGCGGATAAGCGGCTTGATGCGTTTAGGGCTCTAGTCCTTTTCTTCTATACCTCTCCACTCCCATTTAAAAACCTTCACCCGTCCTGCTTCTCCCCCGTTCTGCTTCTCCCCCGTTTTACTTTCCCCCCGTTTGACTTCCCCCCCGCAGGTGCCAACGCACTGGAAGAGCTCGGCTGCGTAATCCTCTATTGCATGTGCCCCCCGGAGCAGAAGAAAGACATCGAGTTCTACCAAAACATGTGCGAGCAAATCAACATAAACAAGAACGAGGAAATATTAAAAGTCAAGGAAATCCCATTGAAATTCAGAAAAGTAAAAAGGGAAGTCACTTTTTTTGACTGCCAGTTGCCTGAACACGTATCCAAAATAGAAAGACAAAGGGGAGCCAATTCGTGCTTCTTAATATACCCAGTGAATAATGGCAACTCAACAGTTCTCGAGCTATTCGTTCATTTCGAAAATGACTTTAAATACACGCCAATAAAAATGGTCACTTATTTTATTAAGAAAATTATGAAAAATACGTACGAGAAAATTGTCAAGGCGTGCAAAAATTACGACACGATTTATGCCCCCCGGCTAACCACAAACCAGGAATTTCACCTCTGGCTCCATAACCAAATTAAGGAGTACATTAAGAGCAAGCACCAGGCCAAGTTCATTGATTCGATAAGTCTCGAGAGCTATCACGGGCCGGAGAACAGTGACCCGCTCTAGAAACTTGGGGGGAGCGCGGTAGGATGGGGAGCAGGATGAGCGGCACGTTAAGAGATACAATGATACGCCGCACGCACATGATTGGTAGCGTGTCTCCTCACCCACTCATGCACTCATTTTGTTAACTCTTCCCTTCTCTGTGCATATGCCACCCCGCTTTCCCGGTCCCAGCACCAGAGCCATTTTTCCTTTCCGAATTGCCATCCTATGCTCGCATTAAAACAGCTTCCTTGTGCAACGTTCACCTGCTTCAGTGAGCCTCCTAAGGTATCCACGAGTGAAGGTACTGTTTACATACCATGTAGGCATATCTGCCTGGTAAAATTTTTTTTTTTTTACGTAGACGAATTTTGGGAGGATTGAGCCATTTTCGGTTTCCTGGCCCCACGGCGTTGCCATAGCGCGACTTCATTCCTATGAGCTTAACACCATTTGATTATTCCCATTTCATTGCTGCTCTCTTTGCTATTTCATTTTATTTTTTTTAGTAGTTAACATGATTTATTTGCGTCCTCTTCATAAAACCGATAAGACAAAACACACGTGCTGATTTCGTTTTCCCGACATGTGTTTTCACTTTTTAATCGTATTTAATTTTTTTTCCTTAAAAAGGGACTTACCCATTTTGAGTAAATTTTTATTTTAACACACAATTCAGTAGGCTACGCCGAGTGGTATGTGCAGGGTGTCGGGCTGAGCTCTTCGGGAAGAATAGGGGGGAAATAATTGGGAACAGCAATGAATGAAGCGAAGCGATGGGAGAAATAAAAAGGCGCGACTTTGTACAAACTCCAGTTTTGCGAATCGCATCCACTTTACAAAGGAATAGAGAAAGCACAGCTGACACAAAAATAGGTCCCATTTTGTACGTCATAATTATTGTTATGTAAGGGCAGTTTTTTATTTTACCAAAAGGTGCGACTCGATGGTTTGGCAGTTCATGCTTTTTTTCCCCTTGGCAAACGTGCACCTCCTCACTCTTTTCACATAATGACGTAAAATTAAAGGGCATACTCCGTTTGCTTTCGCGTATGTGGTTTTTCAACAAGGCAACATTGTACAAGGCGCTAAGTGGAATGGCGCCCACAGTTTTTGCATTTTCCAAAGCGCAGCCCCTTTTTCCTCCATCACACCGAGGCTTCGGTTCACCCCGGAACAAATGATCATTTAACCATTTGGGAAAATTGTAATGGAGGAACGTCTTCGTTTGGTCTTCCTATCATTCTAGTTTAAAATGGCGAAATTTTAAATGCCACAAAAAGAGTTATGAAATGTTCTTCTCACCGCCATAGGCAGTGATTTACGTCCATTTCATATCTTTTATACACCCCTGTAATAGAGGCCATGACGACTTTTTCTACCTTTTTCAGTCTAGATGGTGAAGAAAGAAGGAACAGCTGCTTGGGGCCATCATACATATAGGATAGGAGGGTGGCTTTATCCCAAACGTTAAGCAGAAAAAGTGTGCTGCTTTGTACGGGGCTGAAGAAATTTCCCCAAATTAGGCACACAAGTGAATTGTGATTTTTGCCTGCACGGTGAATAATTTTTTTTTTATATAAGCTTGCATTTTAACTAGCTAATTGTTGGTCATAGTTCTGCGCTAAAGTGGGCAAGCGTAAAAAAAAAAAAATAAAGAATAGCGCAGATAGCGCAACTCAGCAGCGCAGTTTAGCGCAATGCGGCACAAAACATAACCCAAAAATTAGCACAAAGGAGCTCTAAAAGTCGGCCTTAACACCAACCAGGAAAAGGCACTAAGCTAGCATTGACATGTACGCACCAATTGCAATTTTGTATGAACAGTTTAGAAAAAAAAAAAAAGAATATACGTATTTTCCCCAATGTGTGCAAACGAATGGGCAAAAAAAAAGAAAAAAAAATTATGGTCCATCTGATGAAGGTATAAAAGTATCTCCCTTTAAAATTTTCCTTATCGAGTAATCGCGCCCTCTCTTTTGTGGCAACTTTAAGAGAATATTCCTTAACCAGACAACCTTTGCGTACACAAGATCGAAGCGTTTTTCACACTAGGAGAATTTACGCATGTATCGCCTGTCCTTCCATCAGCTCCGCTTTAGCACAGGCCTGCTACGTTCTCCCTACGTCTAATATCAAACGGGAAGGAGTACCATGACGGAGAAGATATGTCACAAACTGATCAATGAAAACATTAAAACGTTGTGTCATCAACCCCTGGGGAGTGACGACAGCTATGAGAAAAGGCCGCATGGAAGCTTTAACAGCGGCGTTGGCGTAAACTGCTCCGCGAAGTGCGACGAATTGTGTAACAACATAAATGACCGACTGCAAAAGATTAAAGATATTGTACATCTGAGGTCGGCAAAGCCAAATGCAGTCCTGATAGAAACCCTAACCTATATCAAAGAGTACATAAAAGAAATACAAAAGTACATAGATCTTTTTAACAACGTTATATATGAGGAGAACAAGGCGTATGCTTATGTGGAGGATATTATGATCTCTCTGGATAAGCAAAATCAGAACATTCAAAAGATTTTTCACATATGTAGCAAAAATATTGTCATTACGAAGAATAACAGTGAACTCGTTTTGCAAAAACCGCAAAGCTACTCTTCTCTATCGGCTAAGTTTGTTAACAATCTGTTAAGTGTGTGCAAGGAGGAGGGAGATGAGCAGGGGGAAAACGGCGAGGGGGGAAATCACCCTGAAGATGGGGCCCTCAATGCTGCCCTGACTGCAACTCGGAGTGCCACCCAAAACGCAAACCAGAACGTAAGAGAAAATGTGATCTTAAACGAATGCCCCGGTGAGGACTATATTAATTAGGAGATCCCATTCGGTGGGGGGGTCGGCAGCAATTGGG
This sequence comes from Plasmodium inui San Antonio 1, assembly GCF_000524495.1. Lineage (NCBI taxonomy): Eukaryota > Apicomplexa > Aconoidasida > Haemosporida > Plasmodiidae > Plasmodium > Plasmodium inui. The sequence goes on from NW_008481839.1 coordinate 467,300, forward strand.
CTTCGAAGCGAAGACGCACATGTGTTGTACCTTTGGGTCTAATCTTCCCACCAGTTGACCCTTTTTTGAGACCCATGCCCCAATACGTGCATTTTTCATGGACCCCCCTTTTTGCAAAATGGGAATGTAACATGGCAAATGTCACTTGTGGTGAAGAATTTACCCATTTAGAGGAACGCGGTTCGAAAGAAAAAAAAAACGGCAGTTAAAATTTGGCTCGATTTTATTTATATGTAAAATGTAATTTTTTTTTTTTCTCATTCAGCTTTTTTTTATTTTTATTTATTTGTTCCGTTGTTTATTTTTTTGAGCAATTAAAGCCCCTTTAAAAATTTTATTTGCCTCCTGCAACATAAGTCTGCAGCCGAGTCGCCGCTCTACTCCCCGAAAGTAAACACAAGAAAGGGGCACTTGCTTCGCGAATGTTACACATACATTACATGTGCCTGCGTACACATGTGTATAGTCCAGTTGTGTAGGTAATTCGGGTTTTGCCATTTTAAAGTGTGCA